>NC_091982.1:74874250-75122635 GCF_044704955.1 Pristiophorus japonicus | reverse complement strand
GGGGGGCGAGAGGGAGGGAGGGGGGAGAGAGGGAGGGAGGGGGAGAGAGGGGAGGGAGGGGGAGGAGGTGGGAGAGAGGGAGGGAGGGGGAGAGAGGGAGGGAGGGGGAGAGAGGGAGGGAGGGGGAGAGAGGGAGGGAGGGGGAGAGGAGGGAAGGGGGGAGAGAGAGGGAGGGAAGGGGGGAGATAGAGGGAGGGAGGAGAGAGAGGGAGGGAGGGAGAGAGGGAGGGGGTGAGAGGGAGGGCGAGGGGGAGAGGGGGGGCGAGGGGGAGAGGGGGAGCGAGAGGGAGGGAGGGGGAGCGAGAGGGAGGGAGGGGGAGAGGAGGGAGGGAGGGGGAGAGGGGGGAGAGAGGGAGGGAGGGGGAGCGATGGAGGGAGGGGGAGCGATGGAGGGAGGGGGAGCGAGGGAGGGAGGGGGAGCGAGGGAGGGAGTGGGAGGGAGTGGGAGGGACGGAGTGGGAGGGAGGGAGAGGGAGGGAGTGGGAGGGAGGGAGGGGAGGGAGTGGGAGGGGAGGGAGTGGGAGGGGAGGGAGAGTGGGAGGGAGGGGAGAGTGGGAGAGAGGGAGGGAAGGAGGGGAGAGAGGGAGAGGGAGGAGAGGGAGAGAGGGAGGGGGGAGAGGGAGGGGGGGAGAGGGGGGAGAGGGAGGGGGGAGGGGGGGAGGGGGGGGAGGGGGGAGGGGGGAGAGAGAGGGGGGAGAGAGAGGGGGGGAGGGAGAGAGGGGGGGGAGAGAGGAGGGAGAGGAGGGAGAGGGGGGAGAGGGGGGGAGAGAGAGAGGGGGAGGGAGGGGGGGAGAGAGAGAGGGGGAGGGAGGGGGGGAGAGGGGGGAGGGAGGGAGGGGGAGGGAGGGAGGGGGGAGAGAGAGGGGAGGGAGGGAGAGAGGGGGAGGGAGGGGGAGGGGGGAGGAGGGGGGAGAGAGGGGGGAGAGAGAGAGAGGGAGAGCAGGGGAGGGGGGTGGAGAAGGGAGGTGGAGGGTGATGACTCATCAGGGGAGGGCAGCAGCAGCCAAGTTCATGGCACCGTGGCTGGCTCTGTTGCACAGGAGGCAGGAAAAAGAGTGGAAGAGCGATAGTGATAGGGGATTCAATTGTAAGGGGAATAGATAGGCGTTTCTGCGGCCGCAACCGAGACTCCAGGATGGTATGTTGCCTCCCTGGTGCAAGGGTCAAGGATGTCTCGGAGTGGGTGGAGGACATTCTAAAAAGGGAGGGAGAACAGCCAGTTGTCGTGATGCACGTTGGTACCAATGACATAGGTAAAAAAAGGGATGAGTTCCTACGAAATGAATTTAAGGAGCTAGGAGCTAAATTAAAAAGTAGGACCTCAAAAGTAGTAATCTCGGGATTGCTACCAGTGCCACGTGCTAGTCAGAGTAGGAATCGCAGGATAGCTCAGATGAATACGTGGCTTGAGCAATGGTGCAGCAGGGAGGGATTCAAATTCCTGGGGCATTGGAACCGGTTCTGGGGGAGGTGGGACCAGTACAATCCGGACGGTCTGCACCTGGGCAGAATCGGAACCAATGTCCTCGGGGGAGTGTTTGCTAGTGCTGTTGGGGAGGAGTTAAACTAATATGGCAGGGGGATGGGAAACCAATGCAGGGAGATAGAGGGAAACAAAAAGGAGGCAAAAACAAAAGACAGAAAGGAGATGAGGAAAAGTGGAGGGCAGAGAAACCCAAGGCAAAGAACAAAAAGGGCCATTGTACAGCAAAATTCTAAAAGGACAGAGGGTGTTAAAAAAACAAGCCTAAAGGCTTTGTGTCTTAATGCAAGGAGTATCCGCAATAAGGTGGATGAATTAACTGTGCAAATAGATGTTAACAAATATGATGTGATTGGGATTACGGAGACGTGGCTCCAGGATGAGCAGGGCTGGGAACTCAACATCCAGGGGTATTCAACATTCAGGAAGGATAGAATAAAAGGAAAAGGAGGTGGGGTAGCATTGCTGGTTAAGGAGGAGATTAAGGCAATAGTTAGGAAGGACATTAGCTTGGATGATGTGGAATCTATATGGGTAGAGCTGCAGAACACCAAAGGGCAAAAAACGTTAGTGGGAGTTGTGTACAGACCTCCAAACAGTAGTAGTGATGTTGGGGAGGGCATCAAACAGGAAATTAGGGGTGCGTGCAATAAAGGTGCAGCAGTTATAATGGGTGACTTTAATATGCACATAGATTGGGCTAACCAAACTGGAAGCAATACGGTGGAGGAGGATTTTCTGGAGTGCATAAGGGATGGTTTTTTAGACCAATATGTCGAGGAACCAACTAGGGGGGAGGCCATCTTAGACTGGGTGTTATGTAATGAGAAAGGATTAATTAGCAATCTCGTTGTGCGAGGCCCCTTGGGGAAGAGTGACCATAATATGGTGGAATTCTGCATTAGGATGGAGAATGAAACAGTTAATTCAGAGACCATGGTCCAGAACTTAAAGAAGGCTAACTTTGAAGGTATGAGGCGTGAATTGGCTGAGATGGATTGGCGAATGATACTTAAGGGGTTGACTGTGGATGGGCAATGGCAGACATTTAGAGACCGCATGGATGAACTACAACAATTGTACATTCCTGTCTGGCATAGAAATAAAAAAGGGAAGGTGGCTCAACCGTGGCTATCAAGGGAAATCAGGGATAGTATTAAAGCCAAGGAAGTGGCATACAAATTGGCCAGAAATAGCAGCGAACCTGGGGACTGGGAGAAATTTAGAACTCAGCAGAGGAGGACAAAGGGTTTGATTAGGGCAGGGAAAATGGAGTATGAGAAGAAGCTTGCAGGGAACATTAAGACGGATTGCAAAAGTTTCTATAGATATGTAAAGAGAAAAAGGTTAGTAAAGACAAACGTAGGTCCCCTGCAGTCAGAATCAGGGGAAGTCATAACGGGGAACAAAGAAATGGCGGACCAATTAAACAAGTACTTTGGTTCGGTATTCACGAAGGAGGACACGAACAACCTTCCGGTTATAAAAGGGGTCGGGGGGTCTAGTAAGGAGGAGGAACTGAGGGAAATCCTTATTAGCCGGGAAATTGTGTTGGGGAAATTGATGGGATTGAAGGCCGATAAATCCCCAGGGCCTGATGGACTGCATCCCAGAGTACTTAAGGAGGTGGCCTTGGAAATAGTGGATGCGTTGACAGTCATTTTCCAACATTCCATTGACTCTGGATCAGTTCCTATGGAGTGGAGGGTAGCCAATGTAACCCCACTTTTTAAAAAAGGAGGGAGAGAGAAAACAGGGAATTATAGACCGGTCAGCCTGACATCGGTAGTGGGTAAAATGATGGAATCAATTATTAAGGATGTCATAGCAGTGCATTTGGAAAGAGGTGACATGATAGGTCCAAGTCAGCATGGATTTGTGAAAGGGAAATCATGCTTGACAAATCTTCTGGAATTTTTTGAGGATGTTTCCAGTAGAGTGGATAAGGGAGAACCAGTTGATGTGGTATATTTGGACTTTCAGAAGGCGTTCGACAAGGTCCCACACAAGAGATTGATGTGCAAAGTTAGAGCACATGGGATTGGGGGTAGTGTACTGACATGGATTGAGAACTGGTTGTCAGACAGGAAGCAAAGAGTAGGAGTAAATGGGTACTTTTCAGAATGGCAGGCAGTGACTAGTGGGGTACCGCAGGGTTCTGTGCTGGGGCCCCAGCTGTTTACACTGTACATTAATGATTTAGATGAGGGGATTGAGTGTAGTATCTCCAAGTTTGCGGATGACACTAAGTTGGGTGGCAGTGTGAGCTGCGAGGAGGATGCTGTGAGGCTGCAGAGCGACTTGGATAGGTTAGGTGAGTGGGCAAATGCATGGCAGATGAAGTATAATGTGGATAAATGTGAGGTTATCCACTTTGGTGGTAAAAACAGAGAGACAGACTATTATCTGAATGGTGACAGATTAGGAAAAGGGGAGGTGCAAAGAGACCTGGGTGTCATGGTACATCAGTCATTGAAGGTTGGCATGCAGGTGCAGCAGGCGGTTAAGAAAGCAAATGGCATGTTGGCCTTCATAGCAAGGGGATTTGAGTACAGGGGCAGGGAGGTGTTGCTACAGTTGTACAGGGCATTGGTGAGGCCACACCTGGAGTATTGTGTACAGTTTTGGTCTCCTAACCTGAGGAAGGACATTCTTGCTATTGAGGGAGTGCAGCGAAGGTTCACCAGACTGATTCCCGGGATGGCGGGACTGACCTATCAAGAAAGACTGGATCAACTGGGCTTGTATTCACTGGAGTTCAGAAGAATGAGAGGGGACCTCATAGAAACATATAAAATTCTGACGGGGTTAGACAGGTTAGTTGCAGGAAGAATGTTCCCAATGTTGGGGAAGTCCAGAACCAGGGGTCACAGTCTAAGGATAAGGGGTAAGCCATTTAGGACCGAGATGCGGAGGAACTTCTTCACCCAGAGAGTGGTGAACCTGTGGAATTCTCTACCACAGAAAGTTGTTGAGGCCAATTCACTAAATATATTCAAAAAGGAGTTAGATGAGGTCCTTACTGCTAGGGGGATCAAGGGGTATGGCGAGAAAGCAGGAATGGGGTACTGAAGTTGAATGTTCAGCCATGAACTCATTGAATGGCGGTGCAGGCTAGAAGGGCCGAATGGCCTACTCCTGCACCTATTTTCTATGTTTCTATGTTTCTATGAAGGTGGGGGAGAAGGGGGGAGGGTGAAGGGGGGGAGAATGGGTGAAGGTGGATGGGTGAAGGGGGGGAGAAGGGGTGAAGGGACGGGGAGAAGGGGTGAAGGGGGCGGAGAAGGGGAGAAGGGAAGGGGAGGGGGGAGAAGGGAAGGGGAGGGGGGGAGAAGGGAAGGGGAGGGGGGGAGAAGGGAAGGGGAGGGGGGGAGAAGGGAAGGGGAGGGGGTGAGAAGGGAAGGGGAGGGGGGGAGAAGGGAAGGGGAGGGGGGAGAAGGGAAGGGGAGGGGGGAGAAGGGAAGGGGAGGGGGGGAGAAGGGAAGGGGAGGGGGGGAAAGGGGGGAGGAGGGGAAAGGGGGGAGAAGGGGAAGAGAAGAAGGGGGGGGAAGGTGGGAGAAGGGGAAGAGAAGAGGGGGGGTCGGGGGACAGGAGCGGGTGTCGGGATGGGGCGGGGAGGGGGAGCGGGTGTCGGGTCGGGGCGGGGAGGGGGAGCGGGTGTCGGGAAGGGAGCGGGTGTCGGGTCTGGTGGCGGGGCGGGGGGAGAGCGGGTCTCGTGTCGGGGCGGGGAGCGGGTGTCGGGTCGGGTCGCGGCGGCGGGGAGGTGAGCGGACCTCGGGTCGGGTGGGGGGGGAGCGGGTGTCGGGTCGGAGCGGGTGTCGGGTCTCGGTGGGGGCGGGTCTCGCGTGTCGGGGCGGGGAGAGCGGGTGTCGGGTCGCGGTGGCAGGAAGAGCGGGTGTCAGGTCGGGGGTGGGTGGGGGAGCGGGGGTCGGGTCGGGTCGGGTCGGGTCTGATCGGCGGGAACGGGTGTCGGGTCGGGTCTGGTCGGCGGGGTGGGGGGAGCGAGTGTCGGGTCTGGTCGGGGTGGGGGGAGGTGGGGAGCAGGAGCTGGCCGTGGGAAGAGCCTGATTCACGCAGCCCCAGTGAGGCCATTGGGCCAGGGCTAGGGGCTGCGTGCTTCGGGCCCCTCCCACACAGTTCGGCGTCTGGAGCTACTGCACTTGCGTGCCTACTGTAGCGCGCATGTGCAGAGGTCCCGGCACTGTTTTCAGCGCCGGGACCTGGCTCCACCCCACAGCTCGTGCTGGCTGCGCCGAGTGCCACAGGACCTGTAAGTCGGTGGAGAATACCGAGGATTTTTTTAGGCGCCGTTTTAGGCGCGAAAAACGGGCGCCCAGCTCGGAGGGGCGCCGTTTTTTTTCTTGTGGAAACTTTGGCCCAATGTGTGTAAAGGCTGCCGCATAAAGGGCCACCTCCAGCGAATGTGTAAAAGAAATATATGATTCACTGTGTTGATGAAGAGTCTGCAGAAGGCCATGAATCCAGCTCGGATTATGAAACGATAGTCAGAGAGGCAGCTCAGCCCCTCGATGAGGTATATAGCATGTTTACCTGCACCACCGAGCATTCCGTGTTGAGGATTGAAGTCGAGATAAATGGCGTTCCAGTCTTCATGGAAGTGGACATGGGCAAGCCAGTCAGTAATGAATCAAGAAGCCTTTGAGAGGCTATGGGACAATCAAGCTGAACGACCCAAGTTGGTCCCGGTTCAGGCAAAGCTGCACACCTACACCGATAAACTTATCCCAGTCGTTGGTAATGTGGATGTAAAGGTACTCTATGATGGCGCGGTGCACAGGTTACCTCTGTGGATTGTTGCAGGTGATGGACCAACGCTACTCGGAAGAAGGTGGATGGAGAAGATCCATTGGAGTTGGGAAGATTTCATCCCTCCAGCAATCGACATCCTCCGCGCTCAGAGGCAAAGCAAGCCCTCACCTGAGGGTGGACCCAACACCATAGAGCAGACCAGCACAGCATCCGAGGCTCAGCACGACTGTATGGAGATGTTCCAGCTGAGACGACCCGAATGCACCATCCAGGCTCCAGTGGCAGGACTCCGGAGGAAGAAAATCAGATCCAAAGGCGACTTCCCAGTTTCGGTGGCAGAACCCGGGGAGAAGAGGATCACCGCAGTCGTCATCGTGGATGGAGGAAAGATGGCGCCCAAACCATGAGATGATGCACTGAAGAAAAAGATGGCGGCGGCCAGACGACGAGGTGCAGCTCTGATGGAGCAACATGTGGCACCAAACGAAGAAGAGGATTGGGGTAAAGACAGCAAGGCTCTCTTAAAGGAAGCCTGCAACTCACCACACTTAAAGGGGCAATTCCACACTCTCAATCAATGTAAGAGCAACTGTGAGTTAGATGTAAAATGTGCAATTGATGATCAGAGTTGTGTACATGCAATAAGCAAAGAAAAGTCTCAATGTGATAGCAACTGTGAGTTAGATGTAAAATGTGTAATTGATGATCAGAGCTGTGTGTATGCCATAAGCAAAGAAAAGTCGCGCGATCATGATCAAAGCTACAGGTTATTTACTATGAGTAATGAAACGTTGTGCAATGTAGGATTTCAACTGCATACAGTCAATGCAGCGGGCAGACACCCATCGGGAGCACACAGGTCCAGCGAACTACCCAATGTAGTAGCCTGCGTCCCTGGGAACCAGAGTTATGCACCATGAAGTGTGGCCACAAGCAGCCAATATACACAAGCCTCAGAGCAAGTGATCTCAGGAGGGCAACGGCACCAATATCGATACTCTGCCCCTGATCGGCTCCACCTCTCAGGCACCCGATGGCACCAACCGCCATGAGTCTGAAAGAGCAAACTGCGCCAAGGCGCAGCCCCCAGACCCTATCGCCACCAAGGCTACACCCGGGAACATAGAGTCACCTGCAATGGTTCTCCCAAATGGGACCGGGACCAGCCAGGATCCCAAACCAAATAACGCCCAGGCAAGCGAGTCAGCAGTTCCCTGTGCACTGCCAGACGACTGCTCCTCAGGGAGCAGCAGTGATCCGGGGTGCAATGAAAGGACAGGGAGGTCACAGGGATCTGTGAACCGGCCCGGTGCTAGGAGCAACGGCAAAGGCCCCGAGAGCAGGCAACTTGAGCCAACCGGGTTCCCACTGCCAGCATTGGGCACCGCACCACCACCAGACTACCTGGACACCATCCAGCAGCTCTGGTACTAGTTTGTCCTCACACACCAGTACTGATTCCAAGTACAGATCAAGTATATATCTCGCCAGTCAAATGTACTTGCCTCACAACTGTACCACAAATGGAATGATGTAAATGCAAATGTTTTTCTGGATTTGAATGTATATGAATGTAATGAGCCACTAGCATAATCTATATGTGGTGGGGGGAGAGAATGGAGTGGTCATGGACGCACAAACAGAAACCACCAGCACCTCCACTGCCAACGAAACACCACCTACTCACCCAAGATGGAAACGACCCTCCAAAGGTCAACCAGATAGAGCTAAGCCCAGAGCACAGTCAATGCATGAAGATGATTTGCACTAAAGGCTTGGAGGAGAGTGATGTCATGTATCCGACATGGTTACTGCTTGTACTATTGCAAGGTGTGCCACCAGGGGGCACCTCAGTGGGAGACTTGTAGGTTACCTGTACAGGTGTGCCAGGCCTAGTATAAAAGGCAGGCCACCAGGTGTGATCCTCACTCTGGAGTTATCAATAAAGGACTAAGGTCACGACAGTTCAAGTACAACACATTGCCTCGTGGAGTCATTATCAGAGCATCTAAAGACATAACAGTCGGGATAAATGGGTCATTTCCGGTTGGCAAACGGTAACTAGTGGGGTGCCGCAGGGATCGGTGCTGGAGCTTCAATTATTTACAATCAATATTAATGACTTGGATGAAGGAACCGAGTGTAATGTAACCAAGTTTGCTGATGATGCAAAGATGGGTGGGTGAGCAAATTGTGAGGAGGACACAAGAAATCTGCAAAGGGATATAGACAGGCTAAGTGAGCGGGCAAAAATTTGGCAGATGGAGTATAATGTGGGAAAATGTGAAGTTATCCACTTTGGCAGAAAAAATAGAAAAGCACATTATAATTTAAATGGAGAAAAATTGCAAAGTGCTGCAGTACAGAGGGATCTGGGGGTCCTTGTGCATGAAACACAAAAAGTTAGCATGCAGGTACAGCAAGTAATCAGAAAGCAAATGGGATGTTGACCTTTATTGCAAGAGGGATGGAGTATAAAAGCAGGGAAGTCCTGCTACAATTGTACAGGGTATTGGTAAGGCCATACCTAGAGTACTGTGTACAGTTCTGGTCTCTGTATTTAATGAAGGGTATATTTGCATTGGAGGCTGTTCAGAGAAGGTTCACTCGGTTGATTTCGGCGATGAAAGAGTTGACTTATGAAGATAGGTTGAGTAGGTTGGGCCTATACTCATTAGAGTTCAGAAGAATGAGAAGTGATCTTATCGAAACATATAAAATAATGAGGGGGCTTGACAAGGTGGATGCAGAGAGGATATTTTTACTCATAGGGGAAACTAAAACTAGGGGGCATAGTCTCAGAATAAGGGGCCGCCGATTTAGAACTGAGATGAGGAGGAATTTCTTCTCTCAGAGGGTTGTAAATCTGTAGAATTCTCTTCCCCAGAGAGCTGTGGACATTGACTATATTTAAGGCAGAGATAGACAGATCTTTCAGCGATAAGGGATAAAGGATTATGGGGAGCCTTGATCTTATTAAATGGTGGAGCAGGCTCGAGGGGCCAGGTGGCCTATTCCTGCTCTTATTTCTTATGTTCTTATGTTCTTAAAAGACAAAAAACAAAGTTATACTCACTGGCCCCGAATCTGAATAGCAAAGAAAAATGATGTGATGTTTACCAACCAATTAATTGAACTCCCAAACTCTTGGACTGCTGAACTCCTGAACTCGGAGTCCTGAACTCCTGAACTCTCGTGTTGTAACTTCTGTGGAAGATCAGCAGAAACCTAGAGAAACGGAGTAAATAGCTGTTTATGCCGTTTCTCAAAGGTTTCTGCGATCTTCTACTGACATTAAGGCAGTAGATTGGAGAAGCCACTTGGAAATTCTACTCCACTATACTTATATATACCAACTAATTTAAATACAGGCAGACACACAGAATATCACAGCAACAGGCAAAGATACTCCATTTTAATAGCAGTGTTGGAACTGTACATGTGGCATAGCAGAAAGTCACCATTCTACACTTTAATGAGAAGTATCCTACCCTCAATTATAGTGTTGCAGTATCCGCCAGTAATGGGTTTTCCTGCAAGCCAGTTTTGATAATCCCATCTGGATCCATCAGTCCATAACTGTTCACTATCCTGAGTTAGAGCAGGGGAGCAAGAGAAATATTATTTAGGGAAATTAACCCAGAATTGTTGATAACATTTAGAAAATATTGAAGTAAATTTGAATGTTGTGTAACAAGGAGTTATATTTACCCTGTAGATATCAGAGCTACCAATCCAAACATTCTGACTTCCGCTGATCGCCTTTTGTACTAAACTTAAGACAAAGTTATTACTTTCATTGCTGTGTATTGAAGCAAGGTGACTACGAGGCACAAGGTTTTGACAGTACACCTAACAAAGAAAATATATTCAAACATTATATGAGAATTGTTCAGTCACTAAAATCTTACAAATTACACACATTGATAACTTATTTGCAGGGATATTTATATTTGGAGCAGCTTTTTGAAGGGTTATGCATTACCAACTTCTCTCTGTCTTTGAAAGTGTCCCTATAGCTGGGATGGTAATTGAGACAATGCACTTCTCAATATTTCCGAGAAAAAATGACGATTGCTGTTACACTGCCGCTTTTGCCTTGCTGCTGAAAAAAACAAGTTTCTCAGTGTAACTCTGGAGTCAGATCACAGAATGCATGACAGGTCTGAACCCCCTATCAGTTGATGAGGTTCAAAGCCAGATTCAGATTTTGCAGGCAGCAGTATAACTTCATTTTCCACTTTCACTTTACAGGTAATTATTTATAAAATGTGCGCATGCATGCTCAAATGGGAATGCATTATCACAATAATGTCCATAGTTTGCACACTTCTAGGGAATGGAAACTGGCTTTGGCATCACTGTAAAAAATAAAGTATATGTGAGTGGCTCATATTACCATCGAGCACTCAAAAACAAATTGGTATGCAGGCTCAGTGTACAATATAACTTGTAGTAGCCAAAACATTGAACAACCAACGTACATTACTGTGACAGTGGGCAGTGCCTGTTCCCCGCATTGCCAAGTTGCTGGTCTCAGCCATTTCATTGTGGGGAGGTTTTGGGAAGAGGTCAGGTCTGTCCGCATGAAGGGAGAAAAAAGTTGAGAGACAATCATCCCTAGCTTATTGTCCCATATTTCCTCTTAGCTGGTTCAGGATAACACTGGAAGAGAGCTAGCCGCAGGCTACTTATTTACCTTATCAGTTTAAGTGATGCATGAACATGGGAGATGAGGAAACTTTGTGAAAATAAAACACATACCTTCACAAGAAAGATTAAAGGAAAAATACAGTCCCACTCTCTTGTAAAATTGCCAATATTTGTGCAGAAATACTCAAAGCAACTATGAAATTTCTCATTTTGATAGAGGTTTTAACCTATTTATTTCAACCAGATTAATGTAACTATTAAAACCGCATATTGAGGAATTTGATATGAACTCACCGACTATTGATCCATTAATATGTGCACTGTTAATTTCAAGGCCCATGGGAGTCAAATTCCTCCTTTCAATAAATTTAGCAAAAAAGATTGATGTGAAAATGAAATCGGATTTTCTGAGTTGTACTCAAACTGACTTTTACCACTTATGTTAGATAGTAGGAATTTCACCCCCAATGTATTTACACTGATTTTGAAGTTACCATTTTTGTTTTTTCTCATCTTGCTGTTGTGTCCTTTGCATTGCTTTCAATTATTTCCTGCTTCTGTTTTCATCTTATTTACAAAATTTCACACATTCATGTAACTTGTTTTGTGAATATCTTTTAAATGAAGCAAGTATAGAGATGTGACTAAAACAATCAGTGGCACAGAAGTAGTTAGAGGGAGTTTTGAGGCTGGAGTTATTGTGATGGTGAACCAGTAGATCCATAATACATTGTGGGCCACCCCGACCTGTGTGAGACCACCACCACAGGTCAGGGCTATAAATAGAGCTGGTGCGCCGGGCCCCGGAACATCATGGGCGAATGTGCGGCGAATGAGGGTACAGGGCCCAAAAAAGACTCGGGCCCAGGGGCAGCACGGACCAGCCCACACTGCGATATGTGTACGCACTAGGTCCGTGCAGCAGAGCAGGCCTCCAGTCGTCCTGGTTAATCTTTGCCACTGGATAAAGGCCTAGCTCTATCAAGCCCGTGTGGTGGCTGATGTGCAATGGTCACCACACGTTAAAAAAAAATCCACGCATAGGCATCTTCCACCCCCTCAACTGGAGTTCAGGACTGGAACATCGGGTCCTTCATTGAAATATCTGTGAACTCTCATGGAAGCAAGGCATCCTCGTTTGAGGGATCGCCTCTGATATTAATACAGCAACTCTTCCTTTCTCAACAATCAGGAGTGTCAAAATTCTGCTCCACAATCTGAGTGCGCTGATCTCAGCTGTAGCTTGCCTACTATATTATAATATATATATATATATATATATAAAATATATATATCCTATATTATAACAGTGACTACACTTCAAAAGTACTTAATTGGCTGTAAATTGCTTTGGGACATCCTGAGGTCATGAAAGGCACTATATAAATGCAAGTTCTTTCATTACTACCACCAAGGCTAAGATCAACTAAATCAGTACAAGCAACTGTTCTTAAATGTTTTCCATTTGAGGGCTTCTAGTCTCACAGGGACAATGGTATTGTGTTCTGGCTTTAATGAATCTTTTCATACCTCTGCTTCAATCCAGGCCATCCTTGTATTGATGAACTGGAGACAGGTAAAGTTATAATCAGCCCAGCCAGAAAGGCAGGTTACGGTGCACAGGTCTTGGTAGAGCTGAACAGTGTGAACTTCAATCTGCATTTGAGCTGAAAACAAAAGAACATTCTGGTAATGATTAAACAAAAAGTTAAATTAACCAAAATAATGAATCATTTTTTTCATCTAAATTTGAATATGTTCAATATAATGTTTTGCAGAATATTTTTATTGAACTATATCCTAGAAATTGTTGCTTGTGATATCAATGCTTAATACTGCTATTTTAATGGAAGGTGTAACCATATGTATTTGAGGCAGGTCAATGCCTCTATTGAAATAGTGAGAGGTAGAATAACATACAAACATGTGAATTGTATGCTAATATGAACAATTTTAGGCCTATATCAACATACTATAGGCTTTAATTGTAGATACCTTTTGAATCTGAAAGAACACTAGTTGAGATAAATTGCTTGAAGGATTTACTCAGCTGAGAGTTTGCGAGCTCGAACAAGATCATTAAAGATATATTTACAAACTGGACACAGGTAAAGTTATAATCATGCCAGCCAGAAAGTGTCAGCCTTGGCTCATTGCCAGTACTCTCAGCTCTGAGTCAGAAGTGCAGTGTATGGAGAAAGAGTCAGACTGAACACTGAGCTCAATGTAAAGTGTGATCTTAGTCTTTTATTGCAGGTCTCCATTGTGCCTCTCCAACCTATGAAGCCTCCTTAAATACCTGTGCCCCCAAGGGATTATGGGATCTGTTGGAACTCCAGTGGATGAGCCCTCAGGTGGCTGTACAGAGTAAATACAAGTCCACATATATAACAACACACCCCCGCAAAGTCAATAGTGTAACTATTTACAATATGAGTCGATCTGGGGCCCTTCTTGCCCTGGTTGATCGTCTCGGTGTGAAAGATAGTTTTGTTGAGTCATTTGTTGGGCCCTCACTGCACTGCTATACAGCTGGCCTTGCTGGGCTGCCTACTGTGTTGGGCCCTGCTGGGCTGCTGTGGATGATGGGTTCTGCTTCGTGGTCAACCATGGTGCTGGTTGCCACTGGTGTGTATGTTGGGGGATCAAAAAAGGTAGGGTCCAAGTGGGTTGCTCAGGGTAGTCCGTGAATCTGAGTTTGATTTGGTCCAAGTGTTTCCGGTGAATGAGTCCATTTGAAAGTTTGAGCTGAAACACCCTGCTCCCATCTTTGGCCACGACAGTGCCGGGAAGCCACTTGGGACCTTGTCCATAATTTAATACAAATACAGGATCATTGACTTCAATCTCGCGTGACACATTTGCGCTATCATGGTGTGCACTTTGTTGAAGCCGCCTGCTTTCTACCTGTTCATGTCGATTAGGGTGAACAAACGAGAGCCTTGTCTTAAGTGCTCTTTTCATGAGCAGTTCAGCAGGTGGGATCCCAGTGAATGAGTGTGGTCTCGTGCGGTAGCTAAGCAGGACTCAGGATAGGTGAGTCTGCAGTGAGCCTTCAGTTACTCTCTTCAAGCCTTGCTTGATGGTTTGCACTGCTCTCTCTGCCTGACCATTGGCACTGGTTTCAACGGGGCAGATGTGACAGGTTTGATCCAGTTATGGGTCATGAATTCTTTGAACTCAGCACTGGGAAAACATGGCCCGTTGTCGCTCACCAGGACATCGGATAAGCTGTGTGTGGCAAACATGGCCTGCAGCCTTTCAGTAGTAGCAGCGGATGTGCTAGCCGACATTATCTCACATTCAATCCACTTGGAGTACGCTTCTACAACCACAAGGAACATTTTACCCAAGAACGGGCCTGCATAGTCGACGTGTACCCTAGACCACGGTTTGGGGGGCCAAGACCATAAATTTAGCGGCACCTCCCTGGGTACATTACTTAACTGCGAGCATGTATTACATCTGTGAATGCAGGACTCTAATTCCGCATCGATACCGGGTCACCACACGTGGGATCTGGCTATCGCTTTCATCATTTCGATGCCTAGATGGGTACTGTGGAGGTCTTTGATGAAGATGCCTCTGCCCTTCTTGGGCACCACTACTCGATTACCCCACAGAAGGCAGTCTGCCTGTATAAACATTTCATCTTTGCGCCGCTGGAACGGCTTTATCTCTTCCTACATTTCCACTGGGACACTGGACCAGCTCCCGAGAAGCACACAGCTTTTGACTGGAGATAATAAGGGGTCCTAGCTTGTCCAGGTTTTGATCTGCCGGGCAGTGACGGGTGATTGCTCACTCAAAAATGCTTCCATAACCATGGCTAGATCTGCGGGCTGCGCCATTTCCACCCCTGTGATGGGCAATGGCAGCCTACTGAGAGCATTGGCGCAGTTTTCTGTGCCTGACCTGTGGCAGATGGCATAGTTGTACGCAGACAATGTGAGCGCCCATCTCTAGATGCGGGCCGATGCGTTGGTATTTATCCCTTTACTCTCGGAAAACAGGGATATAATTGGCTTATGGTCAGTTTCCAATTCGAATTTTAGCCCAAACAGGTATTAATGCATTTTCTTTACCGCAAAGACACGCACTAACGCTTCTTTCTCAATCATGCTGTAGGCTCTCTCAGCCTTAGACAGACTCCTGAATGCACAAGCTATCGGTTGCAGTTTCCTGAAATCATTAGCTTGTTGCAATACACACCCGATGCCATATGACGACGCATCACATGCTAGTACCAAATGCTTACATGGATCATACAACACAAGCAATTTATTTGAGCATAACAATTTTCTCGCTTTTACAAAGGCATTTTCTTGGCTTTTGCCCCAAACCCATTCGCCCCTTTTTCGTAGTAAGACCTGTAATGGTTCTAGCAGGGTGCTGAGACCCAGCAAGAAGTTACCAAAGTAGTTTAAGAGTCCCAGAAACGACCGCAGCTCCGTCTTGGTGCATTCTCGATTGCCTCCGTCTTCGCGTTGGTGGGCCTGATGCCATCCGCCGCAATCCTCCTTCCCCGGAATTCCACTTCAGATGCCAAGAAAACGCACTTCGAGCATCTTAACCTGAGCCCCACATGGTTGAGTCGACTAAGAACCTCCTTCAGGTTCTGCAGGTGCTCGACTGTGTTCCAACCTGTGATCAAGATGTCGTCCTGGAAGACCACGGTGTGCGGGACCGACCTCAGTAAACTTTCCATGTTTCTCTGGAATATCGCCGCCACTGATCGGATTCAAAACGGGCATCTGTTATAAACAAAAAGAACTTTGTGCGTGTTGATGCAGGTGAGGTCCTTCGATGATTCCTCCAGTTCCTGCGTCATGTAGGCTGAAGTCAGATCCAGCTTCGTGAACGTCTTTCCTCCCCCCAGCGTTGCAAAGAGGTCATCGGCCTTTGGTAGTGGGCATTGGCCCTGCAGGGAGAAACGATTGATAGTTATTTTGTAATCACCACAGATTCTGACGGTGCTGTCTCCATTGAGGACTGTGACAATAGGACTGGCCCACTTGCTGAACTCGATCGGTGAAATGATACCCTCTCATTGCCGCCAGTCCAGCTCGATCTCTACCCTTTCTCTCATCATGTACGGTACTGCTCTCGCCTTGTGATGGATGGGTTGCACCCCCAGAATTTGGTGGATCTGCACTTTTGCTCCTTGGAATTTCCCGATGCCTGGTTCGAACAGCAAAGGAAATTTGTTTAAGACCTGGGCACACGAAGTGTCATCAGCGGGCGATAGCGTTTGGACATCGTCCCAGTGCCAGCATATCTTTCCCAGCCAGCTCCTGCCAAGTAGCATGGGACCATCACCCGGTACCACCCAGAGTGGTAGCTTGTGCACCGCTCCATCGTAGGAGACCTTTACGGTAGCACTACCGATTACAGGAATCAGTTCTTTCGTGTAAGTTCTTAGTTTCGTGCGAACTGGAGTTAAGACTGGCCTTGAGGCCTTGTTGCACCACAACCTTGTGAAAGTCTTTTTGCCCATGATAGACTAACTCGCGCCCATGTCCAGCTCCATTGACACCGGGAGTCCATTTAGTTCAACATTCAGCATTATCGGGGGACAATTCGTGGTGAATGTGTGTACCCCATGTACCTCTGCCTCCACTATCTGAGGCTCTGGCTCGTCGTGATCCTCCGTAGATCTGTCCTCCTCTGCAACTGGTGGTTTGCAGGTTTAACAGGCTTTGCAGCTTGCCTGCACACTCGTTGGATGTGACCCATTGTTCCACAGCCCTTTCAAACGTACTCTTTGAATTGGCATGAATGGAAACGATGATCACTCTCGTAGCATCAACAAGGTATTAATGGCCTTGCATTCATCACCCTTGATGGTAGACTCTGAGTCATCTTCGGACGTGCAGCTGCAGGTATGTGTGACCTGCCCTGTACATTCCGAGTCGAAAATAACATCATTTTGTTCACAGTACTTGTAGCAGTACTTGTGTGCTGAGAGAGTTGCTTCGTATTGTCATTGGTGGCAATGAATCCCTTGGCTATCGCTATGGCCTTACTCAAGGTTGGGGTCTCTACAGTCAAAAGTTTGCGAAGTATGGTTTCATGGCCAATGCGAAGTACGAAAAAGTCTCTGAGCATGTGCTCCAAATGTCCTTCAAATTCGCAATGTCCTGCAAGGCATCTTAGCTCGGCGGCATGACTCGCCACTTCCTGGCCTGCAGACCTTTTGTAGGTGTAGAACCAGTACCTCGCCATCAGAATGCTTTCCTTCGGGTTCAAATGCTCTCGGACCAGTGTGCACAAATCATCGTACGATTTCTCCGTGGGTTTCGCTGGAGTGAGCAGATTCTTCATGAGGCCATACGTTGGTGCCCCACAGACGGTGAGGAGGATTGCCCTTCATTTGGCAGTGCTCTCTTCCCCATCTAGCTCGTTGGCCACGAAGTATTGGTCAAGTCGCTCCACAAAAGTTTCCCAATGATCTCCCTCCAAAAATTTCTCCAGGATGCCCACTGTTTTCTGCATCTTTTGGTTTGCTATCTGTATCTCGTCGCCAGTTGTAGTGTATGGAGAAAGAGTCAGACTGAACACTGTGAGCTCAAAGTGAAGTGTGACCGTCGTCTTTTATTGCAGGTCTCCAGAGTGCCTCTCCAACCTGTGAAGCCTCCTTAAATACCTGTGCTCCCAAGGTATTATGGGATCCCTTTGGATTCCAGGGGATGAGCCCTCTGGTGGCTGTACAGATTAAATACAAGTCCACATATATAACAAGAAGATCATAGGTTCAAGTCCCATTCCAGGACTTGAGCACATAATCGCAATTGACACTCTAGCGCAGTACTGAGGGAGCGCTGCACTGTCAGAGATGCTATCCTTCAAAGGAGATGTTAAACTGAGGTTCATAAATGACCCTGAAATGAGCTTTCGACCACATATTCGCAGTATAACACAGACTGCCTATTTCCACCTCCGTAACATCGTCTTCTCCGCCCTTGCCTCAGCTTATCAGCTGCTTAAGCTCTCATGCATGCTTTGTTACCTTTAGACTCGACTATTCCAACACACTCCTGGCTGACCTCCTACATTCTACCCTACATAAACTGGAGGTGATGCAAAGCTCGGCCACCCTTGTACTAACCCGCACCAAGTCCCGTTCACCCATCACCCCTGTGCTCGCTGACCTACAGTGGCTTCCGGTTAAGCAACATCTCAATTTCAAAATTCTCATCCTTATTTTCAAATCCCTACATGGCCTCGCCCCTCCCTATCTCTGCAATCTCCTTCAGCCCCACAACCCCCCAAAATACCTGCGCTCCTCTAATTCTGCTGTCTTGAGCATCCCTGATTATAATCGCTCAACCATTGGTGGCTGTGTCTTCAGCTGGCTAGGCCCTAATCTTTGGAATTCCCTGCCTAAACCTCGTCGCCTCTCTACTTCTCTTTCCTCCTTCAAGACGCTCTTTGACCAAGCTTTTGGTCACCTGCCCTAATTTATTCTTATATGGCTCAGTGTCAAATTTTTTTGACTCATAATATCCCTGTGAAGCACCTTGGGATGTTTCACTACGTTAAAGGTGCTATATAAATATAAGTTGTTGCTTTTGTTGTGTCCCACTTCCTTCTCAGGTGAGTGTAAAAGATCCCATTTGAAGAAGAGCAGGGGAGGTCAATATTCATCCCCCAACCAACAGCAGCAAGACAGTTTAATTAGTCATTTTTCTCTTTACATAAGAAATAGGAGCAGGAGTTGGCCATACAGTCCTTCGAGTCCGCTCTGCCATTCAATAAGATCAAGGCTGATCTTCAACCTCAACTCCACTTTCCCGCCCGATCTCCATATCCCTTGATTCCCCATGAATCCAAAAATCTAACTATCTCAGCCTTGAAAATATACTACTTTGCTATTTGTTGGACCTTGCTATGGACAAAGTGGTTGCCACATTTGTCTACATTACAACAATATCTACACTTCAAAAGTGACTCTTTGGGAATTCCTGAGGTTGTGAAGACACTATATAAATTAAAGTTCTTTCCCTTTCTCCGATGTATTTTGAAGATAAAATTAATTCTCTGCAGTGGCAACCAAGCGTGATTTACAGCTTTTTAGAGATTAATTTATTGGTACATTCATTCATTTAACAGAATATTGAAAATGAATACTTTCTATAATAGGAAGTGCACTTAAAGTTTGGCAATGAGACATACTTTATTTCTGATGAAAATAGCAAAAGCCAAATGTGCAAAACATCTCACTGAGTTAAAAGAGATAAGGTTCATAGCTCAGTGAAATGACTTACTCAAAGGAAAAATACAATTATTGCCTCAAACGTTATTAGCCTACATGAAGAGGGCTTTGAAAAAATAATAATAATTACTTATTTATATAGCGCCTTTAACGTATTAAACGTCCCAAAGTGTTTCACAACAATTTTTCAACACATTAGATATTGACCATTGAAGGAAAGAGAGAAAAAGCATGAGAGGGACGTGTAAAAAGAGGTTAAAGGCTCGGGTCCAAAGCGACAGCCAAAATACACACGCATATAGACACAAATGAAAAAACGAAAAAAAAAGATTTTCAAATTATACTGTAAATAATACAATATGGAGTATACAATAGTAAAATCAGTATAAAAAAGATTAACTATAATTAAACAAAATTAAATTATATATACCATCATTATAAATTAAGTTAAAATCAGCAAATGAATCAAATTAAATCAGTTATTAGCTGTCTTTAAGATTAATTCCCTGTCCAGTGATTCAATTAATCTGGAAGAACCAATGACTATCCTCCATCCTTGTGATGTCATATTTTTATTACTTTCTATTTCTCCTTTTTTCCTCTTGCTAGGACCTGTAATAGTTCCAGGCTCGAGCTGCCTCCGTTGTCAGGGAGACGCTGATGATTAAATCTCCCTCCAGCGGCTCCAGGCTCACGCTGCCTCTGTTGTCAGGGAGACGCTGATGTTTAAATCTCCCTTCAGCTGTTCCAGGCTCGCACTACCTCCCTTGACAGGGAGATGCTGATGTTAAAGGATGTAACATTTTCAAAACCAGCAATAATACAATCCAAGGAATCTTCCAATGTTAGGCTTCCTTGGTCAAATGAACTTGTCCAATCAGAAGGGCTCTGTGCGCCACCAATGAGTTTACTCATTAGTTTTGATGTTTTTATTTGTTAAAGATTTCCCTAGTTGCAGACCGAGATAATTCATGAAATGCAGACAATCCATTAAGTGACACTTGAAAATCATTTAAACCATTAGAATTCTAAGCCTTGATTCTTGAAATATTGGCAAATCTTTCTTTGGAGCCCCAATCAGTCTTCATGTGTAAACTTGATCAGTCAGCCAAGTCTGATCATGTCTTTATTATGTCTGAAAGCACTCTAGTAATGACTCCACGAGATAAAATATTGTACTTGAACTGATGTGACGTTCGTCCATTTATTGCAGCTCCTGAATAAGGGTACAGTATGGTAAGCTCTCTTTTATACTTGGTTACTTGCAATGTGAAGATACATTCAGTGGTCTTATGTAACTGTACATTGAGTGTACAGGGTATATACTTATTTTATACATACACACCATCACTCTCCCCTAAGTCTTGTGCCACTGGCCTTTGCACTGTGTGCTCTGGCCCTAGACTTGAGTGCCCAAAGCCCTTGCACCTTGTCTGTGCTTAGGAACGGCTCTCTCCCTGTAGACCCCCAAGTCCTTATTGCCACAACATTAGGAAATGGTCAGCAGTGGATGGTTGGAGGTTGCAGTGGGGGTTGAGTGGGTTCTGGGTGTGATCCATGTGTGTCCTTGGCTACATACATCCATTCCGCCCTCCCCCCCATACATTGACCATGTGTGGCTCATCACCTGCATTTGCATACATGTACAGAGAGAAAAAAATGAAATAGGATTAGTTACATCACTGTTTGGGTTTAGCAGTAGTGGAACAAGTAGATTTTTACAGGTAAGGTACTTACGTGGTATCACAGTCTTGCCCCTGGGGGGTAGGTGCAGATAGGTGAGGGCGCTAGTTTCAGAGTGACCGGGCTGTGTTCAGGTTGTCTGATGGCGGCGCTGTGCCCCTAGCCAGCTGGGTGGGCTCGGATCGCTCCCCTGGCTGAGTCACAGGGCCTTTGCCGTTGCCTAGTGGTGGGCAGAGCCACAGGAATGTGTGGCCTCCCTGACCTCCTTTGAGGGCTGTGGTGTCTCCCTGCTGCCCTTCAGCGGTAGTGGAAGCATGATCATCCCAGATCCTGTTGGGAGGGCTGGAGGGTGCTAGCCTCTTGCTCCCGGTACTGGCCCTGGTAGCCAGAGAGGTAGGGGCGATCTGGGGCAGGGTGCCAGTAGTGGTGCCTTTGCCATCTGCTGATCATTGGCCCTGCAGTGGGTATACTCCCTCTGTGTGTGGCCACACTCCCTGGGGCATCAAATTGGTCCTGGAGGCGCTGGCTATATGATCAGGTAGCCCACTAGACCTGGGTGCTTCCGACGGGAGGTTGCCCTTGGCTTTGTCGGCGTACATGTAGAACCCAGCATTGCACATCATTTCTTCATTTATAGTCATAATACATTGGCTCCGACTGCAATCACCCGACTCGACATTGTTAGTTATCTTTACATATTCGCATTTGTCATTTACAGCTTTTCCATGTGTACTACCGGCATCGCTGTACAAAGTTACATTTAGATACGTGCATTTGTCAATTATATCTTTTCCATGTGTATTACTGGCATCACTGTACAAAGAGTGGAACTGTCCCTTTAATTGTGATGGGTTGCCGGCCTCCTTTAAGAGGGCCTTGAAATCTTTGCTCCAATTGGTTCACTGCTCGGCATCACGTGTTGCTCCCTCAACGCTGCCCCTCGTGGTCTGGCCGCCACCATCTTTACTTCAGGCGCTTCACCTCGTGGTTCGAGTGCCATCTTCTTTCTCCATAAGGTAGGCTGCGGTGATCCTTTTCTCCTCAGGTTCTGCCACGGAAACCAGGAAGTTACCTTCTGCGCCGATCTTCTTCCTCCGGAGTCCTGCCACTGGAGCCTGGAAGGTGAGGTCTGGTCGTTTGGGCTCGATCATCTCGCAGTTGGGTTGAGCGGTATGTGTCGTCGCCACGCAGTTGAGTTGGACGGTTGGATTTTCAAGTGCTGTGATGGATACAAATTTGGGGCTGCATAGGATGTCGATCGCTGGGCCTTGGAGGTTTTCCTGGCTCCAACAGATTTGGATTTGTTTCATCCATCTTCTTCCTAGCAGCATTGGACCATCACCAGCAACGATCCACAAAGGTAGCTTTTACATCGTGCCACTGTGGGACACCTGGACATCCACGCTGTCAACGACTGGGACGGTGTCATTTGTGTAGGTGAGCAGCTTCACCTGGATTGGGAGCATTTTAAGTCGTTCGATTGGATTGTCCCAGAGTTTCTCGAAGGCCGCCTGATTCATCAGCGATTGGCTCGCCCCTATGTCGACCTCCATCGAGACTGGAACACCGATGATTTCACTTCCATTTTCAACGGAGAACTCTCGGTGGAGCAGGTAAACACTCCGTACACCTCTTTATGAGGCTGAGCTGCCTCCTCGACTCTCTCTTCCTCTTCATCAGTGCTGGAGCCCAGATGATCGGCTAACTCTTCAGCGACTCGGTGAGTAACAATTATCTTGCACATTCGCTGCAGGTGGCCTTTCGCTTTACAACCTTTGCAAATATAGTCTTTGAAGTGGCCCTGTGATTCCCTCCACAGCGTCAGCATGGCGCTGGCCGGTTGGCCCCATGTGGCAGACTCAGGGTTGCGGGACTCGGGGTAGCATGCTTGCCTCTAAAAGGCTCCAGTCAGTTCACAGTACTTGCCGGGTTAGAGTCCTGGGGATGAGTCATCATCCTCTTGGAATCACAGGCCGAGGCCATGAACGCCTGGCTGATGTTGATTGCCTTCTGCAGGGTGACCGTGGTGTTCGCAGAAAGCAGCCTGTGGAGGAGGCCCTCGTGGCCGATTCCAATAACAAAGATGTCTCTCAGTGCTTTGGCGAGGTGGTCGCCAAAATCACATGGTGCAGCCAATCATCTGAGGTTTGCAGCAAATTTTGCGATTTCTTGGCCTTCGAGTTGCCGGTGTGTGTAGAGCCGGTGTCTGGCTGTGAAGATGCTCTCTTTAGGTTTGAGCTGTTCCTGTATCATTGTTACAAGCTCCACATACGTTTTGTTTGCCGTCTTCTCTGGGGCTAGCAAGTCCCTGACAAGGCCATAGACGGTGGGCCCACAACTGCTGAGCAGGATAGCTCTATGCTTATCAGCCAGCGAGGTCGGTGTGTCTCTCGCCAGGTCGTTCGCAAAGAAGAAGTGTTCGAGTCTTTCCACAAAGGCATCCCAATCTTCCCCATCGGCGAATTGTTGAAAGTTGCCAAGGTTAGCCATTTTTCGGTGTGGAAATTTGTAATCTCGTCGCCAGTTATTGTGTCTAAAAGCACTCTAGTAATGACTCCACAAGGTAAGGTATTGTACTTGAACTGATGTGACATTCATCCATTTATTGCAACTCCTGAATGAGGGTACAGTACGGTGAGCTCCCTTTTATACTTGGTTACCTGCAGTGTGCAGGTGACCCCTAGGTCTCTACCAGTTGCACCCTCTGGTGGTACAGGCATAGTGTATACAGTGTGAAGATACATTCAGTGGTCTTATGTAACTGTACATTGAGTATACAGGGTGCATACTTATTTTATACATACACAACAGTCTTCATCTGATGGCCTCACACGTGCGTCTTATAGAAAGGGATCACTAAACTGTAATCAAGAGCTGGAATCCTGTAGACTTTTCCTCTTCCTAGTTCAAGGCCAGCCCAATTATAGTACCAGTGTCATTTTGGCTCAGTTGGTTGAACTCTCACCTCTAAGCTTGTTTGTAGAAGTCCTGTTCCACAACATCAGCATATCTATAAACTGATATTCTATTGCAGTCCAGAGGAAATGTACCTTGTTGGAGGTGCCAAACCTCTTATGAGGCATTAAACCAAGACCCCATTTGCCTAGTGGTGATTCAGGTGGATGATTAAAATCCTACTGAACTGCTCAAAGATCAGAGAGTTCTCTTGATGTTTTGGCCAATGGTTTGTATGGATCAGTACCATTCCCAACAGTGCATTCACCTACTAGACCATCGGGGGAGCCGATTAAAGCAGCTATTAGCTTATTTTTGTAGTCCAATTGTTTTGGATGTTCCTCCCACCTCTAAAATTAATGGTAGAATCCAGGAAATAGAGGAAAACTGAATGGTGTGGAATAGTTAGATTTGCGTATGCCAAACAAAAATGAAGTGAACAGTGAATTATAATATTAAAGATAGAAGAGAAAATAAGAGAAAAAAGAAGTTGGTTGAAGCAGAAATGTTTAATATTTTTCATTTTGATTTTGATTAATAGGTTTGTAACTAAATAATTTCCTAAGTAGATGGAAAGATTGTAAACCTAATGCCAATATACGTTAATTACACACCAGCTGTTCACTCATGAAACTGCTGCAACTACTGTACTTCATTTAGTGAAACCTGACATTTAATGATCAGATTAATTGCTAATTCTCTGCTTGGCTGGTAATGTTTAACGCGTGATTAATTCACAGCATGAAATTTAGTTTAGCAGTAATAACATGCACAAGTCTATTTAGGGTCCAAAAACATAGCCTTATGTTGAACACTGACAGGATGAAAACAATATTTGTGAGAGGACAGCTCCACCCAGTCGCTAACCTTGGATGCTTCATTTAGTTGTGGCTATTCAGTTCCCTCAAATTGTAGGCGTCAATAACTCTTTCCAGTCAGCATTCTCCATTCAAACAATAATGTTAACATCACATTAGATAGACAGGCATAAATAAGATGATCCCAAGCCAATAATAATTCTCCTTTAGATTGAAATTGTGCTGTGCAATATTAGATACAAATGCATTCAGACATTCGTATGAATTCCTCTGCCCACTATATTAATTAAGACAGCAACGACTCCCATAAAGTAGCACATTAATAATTTCTTACTGAATTGCACAGTACAATTTCACCCACTTAATATTTTTTTCAAAGCAATACTGATAATGTGTTTATCACAATATAATTTTAATCCTGTAAAAATATTTGAAGCTATATTCTATACTGTAATAAGCATTTACAAAAATAAGTTAGTACAGAACTGCTAATAGCTATTTTAACTGTAAATACAATGCAACAAATTCTATTGTTCTTGTGAGTATAGAACATTCTCTGCATTTTTCAATACATGGATGCATTTCCATATTTTAGCATGAACACGTGCAGAATTTAGACTCATTGACGCCGAAATTCACAGCCCACCGCCCACTCCCACCAACATTCCTCCGGCAGGAGGTGACCTGGAGCGGGCGGGAGGGGAAAGCCGCCCGGAACCGTCCGCTGATGTCAGCGGACGGCCAAGCGGCGCAACTAAGCTCCTGCCTGCGAGCTCCCAGATTCCTGTGGGTGGGAGTCGGCGACAGAACGGGGATGGACCACTGGATGCAGGCTGGTCCGTCCCGACGGTAAGTCTGAAGAACTTGGAAAAAAGGTAAGTGAACATTTAAAAAAAAAAATTTCAACAGCAACTTACCTGCAAGGAGTCCCCTGAAGGTCTTTGGATAGTTTTTGTATTTTTTATTTGTGATTTTTTTTTTCAGGTCGTCGACGCTCCGTGGGCCCGACTCCATCCTCAGTGGCACTTGGGCGGCAAGCGCCTCTACCACCGAGAATGCGACCTCTCGCCCGCAGCCGCCCAGATTGGCGACGTATGTCTTCCATTTGCCGCTCGCCAACCTTTGAGGGACCTTCTTAATGAATATCCCACCCAAAGTACTGTCCGGTACCTCGGCGGCCATCGGCGGCACTTTGGGCGCCACTTGGGCATCCACTGGATGTCAAATTGCTTGGCATTTTTAATGGCTAAAAGTACACCAACTGTAAACCATTTTGTAAAACTAGATGATAAGATCACAAGTCAAATTCAGAGAAAAAGGCCCATCAGCACATTTGATCTCATCCTTCCAGAATACCTGCCTTACAGTCTTCCCATCACAACATCCAGTTGTTTCTTAAATGAGACCAGTATCCTGGGATTAACCAGAATTCTAGACAAACTGTTCCAATTGTTGATGACCCTCTGTGGAAAGAAATACATTCTGGTATCTGTTCTAAACCTTTCCCACAGAGCACTGAAAATGCACCCTCATGTCTTGTTACCTTGTCATATCTGATACTATTGTACCTGGTTTAACTTTCTCTATTTTTATTAAGTACCAGATACCTCAATATAATTGTGTGATATTAATTAAAATGTAACATTTCCATGTGCCCTTTTCATTGGTGGATCTAACCTGTTGATGATAAAGCATGAGGAGCGATTTTAACTGTCTCCACCCAGGGGGCAGTTAAAATTGCTCGGGTTACTTACCAGCCGGAAAGCTGCCAGTTAGCTACCAAATTTTAGAATACTCTCCTGAGCAGGCAGCAAGGACACTTGCCAAAACTGGTAGGGTCCTTCTTTACTTATGCATGTTGTACCCTGATGACATCATCGGGACCTGACTTCAACTTTAACTGGTGGTCTGAGCAGGGAAGACCGCTTTAGCTTTCCCATCAGGTGAAGACAGCAGTAAGAGGACCGTGACCAGAAGAGGCCCAAATATGTAAGTGTTTTTACTTTCCTTGTCGGGCCACAAGGGGCAGGGTCATCGACCCAAAGGGTTAACTCTGCTTTCTCTCCACAGATGCTGCCTGATCTGCGAAGATTAGCACCAGGCGAGTCCACAGCAGCACTGGCTGTTTTGGCAGCTGACGTTCACAGAGCGGTACTGAACAACACTCTAAGTTACAGCACTGCCACCGCCAGCAAAGTACAGAGAACAGGGGCCATTAGAGTGAGCAGAGCGCGGCGGTTCGGCCCAGAAATCGACGCGGTCCCGGCCTGCAAACCCATCAGCAGGCCGGGGCCATTAGAGGGAGCAGCGTGCGGCGGCATACCACTGCAGGTAGCAGCGCGTGCTGCTGCAGGAGGGCGACGGCTGACTGCAGTGCGGGCAGGTACAACAGGAGAGGTGAGGTTGGGACGAAGGAGCGGCAAGAGTTCGTAGGGGGATGTGATCGGGGCCCAGGAGAGGCGAGAGTTTGGGGCCCAGAAGAGGCGAGGGAGGGCCCAGGGGCGGCACGCGCCAGCCCACACTCCAAAATGTGCACGCATTAGTTCCATACAGCAGAGCTGATCTCCAATCATCTTGGTTAATCCTTGCCAGTGGACCAAGACCTAGCTCTGTCAAGCCCGTGTGGTGGCTGGGATGCAACGGCCACCACATGTTAAAAAAAATCCACGCATAGGCAGCTTCCACCCTTCAGGATGTAGTTCGGGATCCGGAATATCATTGAAACACCTGTAAACTCATCCGCTTTCGGCGTGGAAGCAAGTCATCCTCGTTTCGAGGGACTGCCTATGATGATGACAAGGGGTAGGAGTGCTCCTCCAAGCCCTGCAAGGAAAGCTTAGGCCTCCCACCTTCCCGAACATGACACACCCGTAAGATAGCCCCTGAAGCTCATCCTGCCACCTACTCGGTGTCATTGGGCGGCCTCCAGGCTACGCGATTTTGTGACACTTTCCTGCTGACTTCCCACCTGTTCCCAGCGGCAAGTCAGCCAGTGGTATTTAATGAGGCCTGTGAGTTAAAATTGCTGCAGCGGAGTTTCTAACTCACAGCACCACTCTTCCGCCCGAAGCCTATCTGGAGTTAAAATTGGGGCCAGTTAAACTGACAAATGCTGTGTCATTTATCAGAAATCGCTCCTAGTTTGAAGGCATTGGCTCTATTTTTTGACCAATTTTGAAAGGTGCTCATGCAAAAGATAACATTATTTGATTAAAACCATGACTCCAGTTGTATTTTCCAACCAATTCCTTTGCTAATTCTGCTTTTATAGTTTATATGAGCAGTATTTAGTCACTCAAAAAAAATACGGTCTTCTGACAAAAATGTAACTGATTTATGCAAATAAAGTTAATTCTTTTAAAGTAGCAGTTTGTCAAAATTAATTGCTACTAATGGAAAATTAGATTTGAAAGATATGCTAAGTTTTACTTTATAACTCCTTACAATATTAACAAGGATAGAACCAATTAACCTGAATTGACTATTTTAGCAGCGTTCGTGTAATGACAGCCGGATATAATTTAGTACCAGTATTAAGCAATCTTAAGTGCAATACATAGGACAGCAAATTTGCATTATGCTTCTAGTTCACACATCATTCTCACCTAGCAACAACAGATCTCTGGCAAGTGCCATCTTTCTGCTAATGCTAAAATGATTCAAAATTAAGACACTGGATTGCAATTAGACTGCAGCCTGTGTAAAAAGCAATACAGTTTGTGACTACTTTTTGGAGCTGGGCTCACTTTTCTGAGCTTTAGTGTGCTCAGAATGCTGAGCTTTCAGTTTTTTTTGGACGTACATCTGAAACTGGTCTGCATCAGCACAGAAGCAGAAGTCTGTCAAACCTACTAGATAAGCAAGAAAAGAAGACATAGTTCTGAGAAATTTGCAAAATTACAATTTAAGTACTGCACCAACCTTGAATATCACTGTAGAGTAATGCCCCAACTAATAAAAAAACCTTCAATATGGGATACATCTTTGTAATGCAGATTCTGTCAAACTGACAGAAATGTAAAACATTTGGAGTAAAAACAGAAAGCACCAGCTGGAACTGTGCTCTTGCTTACAGACTGGTTTGTGCAATTTATAGCATGATATTTCTGTGCACGTCCACAGCTGAGTAAACCTAATGTTCTGAAAAGGCTTTTTACAGATATAAGTTTCCACTACAAAAGTTTTAATGATAGTTCAATGACTAATATGATTTGCACATCACTGCATTTTGCTTCACACCCTTGTGGCCATAATGTTAAATTGTGGTCCTGCTATTCTATGGTATCTCAACAAACAGGACTTGTAAACAGTAATGATAAGCTTTGAATCATTCATTTAATTCATCTCAATCATCCGAAGTATTGTGCACGCATGATTACTTCTAATGAAATATCCAGCTGACTGCTCTATTTGAATTTTAGTTTTACAAAAAGACATTAATTTTAAAAATGCAGGCATGCGAAGAGGACTATCAGCCAAGTATTAATACAACCGATTGTGATGATATCAAAGAACGAGATGCACACATGACTATTATCTGTAGACAAGGAAAAAATGTCTTCCCGCTACATGTCCCAACATTTATTAAGTATACCTGGGGGAAATCACAGGGGCGAGCAAAAGGTGGCGTCTGCATGGCCTTTTCTTCTCCCACCTCCAAATGAGCTTTGGTTTCGGACCCAGGACTAAGCTAAATCTGGACCATATCAGAGGCACAGAGTTTTGATTAATTTAATTTACTATTAAAACAGGTTCAGGTGATTTTATATATGAATCCATTGGCCTTTCTTTATAATAAGCAAGGTGATTATAATAAGCAAATGATTTAGTCACTAAGGAGATGAATTTCTGCGGTGGCTCTCCCACTTGTGGAAACCGCAGACAAAAAGCATTAATGGAGTTGACACAATTTTCCCGGGGTTTCCGTGGCTCACCGGCCCAAGTTATAGTGGATGATCAGGAGAACCGTTGCAGAAATTAATTTGCAGGTTGAAGGATAAACTTAAACTGCTCTTGTATTAATACTAGCCTGGGGAATGAAACACTCCTATTTTAGACGCCCAGTGTCAGCAAATGTCAGCTGACATAGTTAGCTGCAAAATAAAGCTCCCTGTCCTCCACTCTATATGCCTTACTCTCAATCTCACAGGAACAGTGTAATATGTTCACTTCCCTGCTTTGCTATCCTTCTGAGCTGTCTGAACAAGGTTGCTAATTTGGCACTGATTTAAGTGCAGTGTTGTGCCATGGACCCGTGCCGCAATAGGATCTAGTTGAGACTACCCAAACCATATTTCACGAGAAGCCAAGCAAACTAAATCTACAAAACGAAGAGCTTGAGGGTTGAGTTAATGATTCAAGTTCTTAATTTGCAAGATATTGATGAAGTGAATGTTGTTTGTATAAAAACAAAGGAATGATGTTAAGCTAAATATAGCAAATGGAATAACTTCTTCATGTTTAGAGTAATTGGCTTCTGGAATGGACTGCCGTACAGTCAGTAAATATTGACTCAGTTGAATCATTCAAAGGGGGATTGGATTCATCGCAGGTTTAGCAGAGGATGACAGTATGTGGCTTTGAGGTAGAAAAACGATTTAAAAATGTTTGCTGGTTGTCAGGAAAAATTCAATGGACTGAATGACTTTTTTTCATTCCTGCTTTCTTGTGTAAGTCACAGCCATATGTGAAATTCAATAAAAATTTCAATTCAAAAATGTATAGTAATTTATTTCAGTAAATAATACTGTAATTAGTCTGATTTTCCTAGTGAGAAATTAATTTCTTAAATGTATTTCTAAGGGTTTTTCCTTGGACCCTATTAAAGGAATCATATGGATTTAATTGGATGTGCAATGAATACGAATGTCATACATTTGATTAGTGGATGCCAGATTATATAAAATTCAGTATAATCAGCTAGGACAGAAAAAAAATATATTTCTTATAGGGCGAGTGTAGTGGCCAGAATCGTGTGACAGTGAGCTACTCTCAAGTCTAAAAGCTCTTCTTTTATTATAGTTACGTAACACCAGAAATGGGTACATGAATCAATGCTGCTTTCCTCAAATTGTACTGCAGTGATGGTGGGAATTGCTGTCAATTATCCAAAAGCAAAATACTGCGGATACTGGAATCTGGAATAAAAACAGAAAATGCTAGAAATCTCAGCGGGTCAGGCCGCAGCTGTGGAGAGAAAACAGAGTTAACGTTTCGGGTCAATGACAAAAGGGTTGTCGACCTAAAATGTTAACTCTGCTTTCTCTCCACAGATGCTGCCTGACCAGCTAAGATTTTCAGCATGTTCTGCTGTTAATTATTACCCTGTAGAATAGATCAAACTAAAGTTTACATGAAACAAGAACTAAAACTAAAAGCAAGTCAGGGAACATTGACAGCAGTGGGTATAAAATGATAAAATGCGTGAGTTCCCCTGATTGAACTAATCCATCTAGAGTGGAAAAGATCCAGACTTAATCCTTCATCTATGCTTAATTCACTGATCTCAGTCAGAATGCTTGTAAGGTTGTTATAATTGACCTCAGCACCCACGGACTAAGGAGAAAAGAAAAATCAGCCAAACTTCTGATCATTGTCTGCTGGAAAGTGTGCATGTGTGAGGACTGGATCAAGCTCACCTATGATTCCCCCGCAGTTCAATAGTTTGTTCACATCTATTATTTTTACTGACACATGGACATTGGCCACTTGGGTAAAGACCTGAAGGTTTCTGCCATTCTTGGAACCTTATTGGAAGGGACCGGGAATTCCGAAGGTTGTGTTGCCTACCCAGTGCCAGGGTTAAAGACATCTCCTCACAGCTGGAGAAGAGCTTGGAGTGGGAAGGGGAGGATTCAGTTGTTGTGGTCCATGTAGGATCCAACGACACAGGTATGATTAAGCAGAATCAACATGGTTTTATGAAAGGGAAAACATATTTGACAAATCTGTTAGAGTTTTTTGAAGATGTAACTAATAGGATGGATAAGGGAGAACCAGTGGATGTACTGTATTTGGATTTTCAAAAAGCATTCGGTAAGGTGCCACACAAGAGCTTATTTAACAAAATTAGGACTCATGGGATTGGGGGTTAACATACTAGCATGGATTGAGGATTGGTTAATAAACAGAAAACAGAGGGTAGGAATAAACGGGACTTTTTTGGGTTGGCAGGCAATAACTAGCTGGGTACCGCAAGGATTGGTGATTAGGCCTCAGCTATTTACAATCTATATTAATGACTTAGATGAAGGGACTGAGTGTAATGTACCCAAGTTTGTTGATGATACAAAGTTAGGTGGGAAAGTAAGCTGTGAGGAGGATGCAAAGAGGCTGCAGAGAGATCTAGACAGGTTGACTGAGTGCACAAGAACATGGCAAATGTATTACAATGTGGGGAAGTGTGAAATTATCCACTTTGGTAGGAAAAACAAAAAAGCAGAATATTTTTTGAATGATGAGAGACTGGGAAATATTTGCATTCAGAGGGACCTGGGTGTCCTTGTACATGAATCACGGAAAGTTAACATGTAGGTACAGCATGCAATTAGGGTAGAAAATGGTATGTTAGCTTTTGTTACAAAGGGATTAGAGTAAGTAAAGAAGTCTTACTTCAATTATACAGGACATTGGTGAGGCCACACCTGGAGTACTGTGGACATACTTGCCTTAGAGGAAGTGCAATGAAGGTTCACTAGACTGGTTCCTAGGATGAGGGGGTTGCCCTATGAGGAGAGATTGAGCAGACTTAGCTTATATTCCATAGACTTTAGAAGAATGAAAGATGATCTAATTGAAACATATACAATTTTTAAGGGGCTTGACAAGGTTAATGCTGAGAAGATGTTTCTCCTGGCTGGGGAATCGAGAACATGGGGTCACAGTCTCAAAATAAAGGGTCGGTTAATTGACTGACACGAGGAGAAATTTCTTCACTCAAAGAGTTGTGAATCTTTGGCATTCCCTACCCTAGAGAGCTGTGGATGCTCAGTCATTGTATATTCAAGACAGAGGTTGATACATTTTTGGGAAGGAAGGGAATTAAGGGATATGGGGATAGTGCGGGAAGATGGAGTTGAGGTAGAAGATCGGCCATGATCTTGTTGAATGGCAGAGCAGGCTCAAAGAGCCAAATGGCCTACTCTCGCTCCTATTTCCTATGTTCTTATGTAATATGAGTCAATGTATGAGGGGAGAAAATTAGAATATATAAATTTGTAAATTCAGACATTTGAAGGGTTTCAAACCATTTTTTTCCATATTTAAGAAAGGATATATTTGCTTTGAAGGAAGTTCAGAGAAGATTCACTAGGTTGATTCTGAAGATGAGGGGATGACATGAGGAAAGGTTGAGAAGGTTGGGCCTCTACTCATTGGAATTCAGAAGAATGAGAGGTGATCTTATCGAAACGTATAAGATTATGAGAGGGCTTGACAAGGTCGAAGCAGAGAGGATGTTTCCACTGATGGGGGAGACTCGAACTAGAGGGTATAATCTTAGAATAAGGGGCCGCCCATTTAAAACTGAAATGAGGAGGAATTTCTTCTCTCAGAGGATTGTAAATCTGTGTAAATCGCCGCCTCAGAGAGCTGTGGAAGCTGAGTCATTAAATAAATTTAAGACAGAGATAGACAGTTTCTTAACTGATAAGGGAATAAGGGGTTATGGGGAGCCGGCAGGGAAGTGGACCTGAGTCCATGATCGGATCAGCCATGATCATATTAAATGGTGGAGCAGGCTCGAGGGGCCTTATGACCTACTCCTGCTCCTATTTCCTATGTTCTTATAAATATCACGATAAACAGAAAATGTTATAACAACAACTTACATTTATATAAATAATGCCTTCAACAGAGGAAAATGTCCCAAAGCATTTTACAGAGACTTCGCTGGGTGGGGCAGATGGCGGGGGGTGGGGGGGGAAACAGCCACAGAACCAAAGAAGAGATTAGGAAGGATGACCAAAAGCTTGTTAAAAGTGGTGGGTTTTAAGGAGGGTCTTAAAGAAGGAGAGAAAAGTGGAGAGGTGCAGGGGTTTGTGGAGGGAATTCCAGATCATAGATCCTCAGGGGCTGATGGCACAGCTGTCAATGGTGGGTAGAGTGGGGAGAGCTGCACAATAGGCTGGAGTCAATGGAGAGTTTGTGGGGATGGGGAGGGGAAGGGGTCGGCAGGGTGGCAGCATTCATAGGCTGGAGGAGCTAGATAAGGAGGAAGGAAGGCCATGGAAAAATTTAAATTAAAAAATGAGAATTTTAAATTTGGGCGATTGAAGGACCGGGAACCAATGTAGGTCAGTGAGGACAATAAGCGTGAAATGGTGTGGGATATTATGACAGTAGCAGAGCTTTCATGAGTTGAAATTTACGGTGGGTAGAAGATGGGAGGTGTAGTATATTTTTTATGACCTCACAAACACACAGACTTCAAGATGGCTTTTAACGCAGGAACTTGTCAGGTGACCTGGGTCTCGAAATTCAGTGCCACCAGAAAGCTGACGGTGTTAAGAGCTTTTTTCCCCAATTAATGCCACAATCGTTGTGGCAGCCATTGGATCCAAATTTAGCTTTTTGACCACAAAAAAGTGTTCCAGTCTTATTGGCCCTTCAAACCTGAAAATTGCAATCTTAATTGGGGTGTTATTCCCACGGGAAATTCACCCTTAGGGTGGTGTGGCAGCTGCCATTGCAGCACAGGCGCGAGGGAATGAGCGTATTGGTGCTGCTTTGGAGAGGATGGCTGTGGATCTGCAAGAGTCGACGGAGCGTGTAAGTGCTGTAACATCTGATGGCTTTCAGACTGTGGCTGCTCAAATGCAGTCTCAGCTGGATATCCCCCATGACCGCAGTGTTGCTTTCGCATCTGGGTCCACCACGGGCCATGGGGGACCTTCCGGTGTGGCATCACGGCACCGACCTGAGCTCCCTCAGGTTGGTAGTGGCGGTATTGTGCCGCTCCTGGTGAGTTACTCAGGCTCCTCGGGCCAGGACACAGATGATGCGCTCCCTCCGGCTTGCAGCATTCTTGGCCCCAGACCTGTCACTCCACCAGTGTCTCCACACATGGCCTTGCCAGAGCCAAGCCAGACTGAACCCTCCCAAGAGGGTGTTGACCAGTTTCCAGCCAGTCCTTCCAGGCCCAAATCTGCTTGAGGGCATTCTAGAAGGACATCTGCAGCTTCCACACAGGGAAGACAGCAGCCTTCCCAGACCCAGGAGTCAGCCACAGGGGAGACATTGAGCCAAAGTTGCAGGTTAGGCACGTGTAAGAGGGGATATAAGGAAATGCACAAGGGAGGTAAATTATGTTTATATGTTATGGTAGTTGTTTTGATTTACATTGATTATGTGTTAAATCTTTATTTTTCGCATCCATATCAGGGCTGCTGTATAATCTGAGGTGAGAAGCATCATCATCATAGGCAGTCCCTCATTGTCGAGGATGACTTGCTTCCACTCAAAAAAGTGAGTTCTCAGGTGACTGAAGAGTTCAATACGGGACCTACAGTCTCTGTCACAGGTGGGGCAGACAGTGGTTGAGGAAAGGGTGGGTGGGGATCCTGGGTTGATACACGCTCCTTTCACTGTCTGCATTTGGTTTCTGCATGCTCTCGGTGATGAGAATCAAGGTGCTCAGTGCCCTCCCGGATGGTCTTGGGCCAGGGATGCCGGTGGGGATGTTGCACTTTATAAAGGAAGCTTTGAGGGTGTCCTTGAAGCGTTTCCTCTGCCCACCTGGGGCTCGCTTGCCGTGTCGAGGCTCCGAGGAGATCACTTGCTTTGGGGGTCTCGTGTCAGGCATGCGGATGATGTGGCCCACCCAGCGAAGCTGATTGGGCCTGGTCAGTGCTTTGATGCTGGGGATGTTGGCCTGGATGAGAACACTGATGTTGATGTGTCTGTCCTCCCAATGGATTTGCAGGATCTTGCGGAGGCAACGTTGGTGGTACTTTTCCAGTGCTTTGATGTTTCTGCTCTATATAGTCCACGTCTCTGAGCCATATAGGTGGGCAGGTATCACTGCTGCCCTGTAGACCATAAGCTTTGTGCCAGATTTGAGGTCCTGGTCTTCAAACACTCTCTTCCTCAGGCAACCGAATGCTGCACTGGCACACTGAAGGCGGTGTTGGATCTCGTCATCGATGTCTGCCCTTGCTGACAGTAAGCTCCCGAGGAATGAAACATGATCCACGTTGTCCAAGGCCTCACCGTGGCTTTTGATTACCGGGGGCGCAGTGCTGTGTGGCAGGGTCAGGTTGATAGAGGACCTTTGTCTTACGGATGTTTAGTGTAAGGCCCATGCTTTCATATGCCTCGCTGAAGGTGTTGACGATGGCTTGGAGTTTGGCCTGTAGTTCGATGACAATGGATGGGCCAACCTTGGGTCTAGCCCAGAGGTGGCGGAGGTGTAAGAATAAAAGTGTTTAGTAATGACAAAATTGATTCTGTATATATATATATATATATGTTAAAAGTGTAGATTATACGGAAAGGCTGCAGTGTTGAAACAAAATGGAAGCTCACAGACTTCCAGCATGTTCTGTTTGTATATTGTCTTCTGGCTGGACAGAGCTTAAAGGAACAAAGGTGTTAATTGGAAAGCTATTAACCTAGTCAAGGAGTGGTGCCGGCCCTCCAGACAGACACATGTATGAGGAGAAGCCAATCAGGAACGGCCCTGGAATCAAGATCCAAAGCTGAGGCTTCCTGAGAACAATGTCCTGAAGGGATATAAAAAGATATAAAAGCCAAAGATTGCTCTCTCTTTTCTCCTTAGCATATGGCAAAAGCTGGACCTCCCTCTATAGACAAAGAAGCAGGCCGTGTGCTTTGCCAGAGGGAAGTAAAGTGTACCGTTTTTATTGTAACATCATTGTATCTGTTGTAACGAAGTCGATCCGTAGGATAGCTGACGACTGCTGATAGATGTGCATGTGTGTGTGTTTAATAAACTATTCCAAATTGTTTTAAAAGAATCAGTCTTACTGTCAATTTAATGCCAGAGATTTAGAAATCTTACAGAGGCTGAACAGATTCCCATTTGTTACCGCGTGGAATGTTGAGCTCGGGTGACGTTTCCAGTCTGAGCCCCTGGATTGAGATTTCAGTTTTTTCTCTTGAATCTTGGGATCTCTATTTCTCTCTCTCTCTCTCTCTCTCTCTCTCTCTCGTTTTTTTCCCCCTTTTCTCCTTCTCTACTCCTATTTCTCTCTCTCCCAATCAAATGTTCTCTTTCTGTTTCTCATTTCCTTTCCTCACTTCTATCTCTTTCTCCTGAGCTGGCTCCGGAATCTCGCCCTGTCCGGAGCTCGCTGATCTCCCCCAGATGAACTCTTACTGGACTTGTCTGTGAGACTGACTCAGCTGCTGTCATCGAGATAAACCGGCTCCGAAATCTCTGCCACTCTGCACTGGCCCTAAAAGCTGGCGGGGCCACCGTCAGCTGAAGGGCCGGCTTCTTAACGGTGAAAATGGATCCGGGGGCGGAGTGGCAGCGGTGCGCACTTTTAGCGCATCACTACTGCCACAAGCCCCACACAGCCTCGCGAGTCGGCCGAATTTTGACAAATGGCCGCCGCAAACAGGAAGTAACGGTCCTTCCCAGGACCGTGAATTTCGAGGCCCTGACCTTTTTATACTTGTAAACAGCAATGGTTGCATTACCACAATTTACCACAGTAGTCCACTAGGTGGAGCACTATATTACAGGAGGCCATCCAAGAGAGCATTTGAGTAATCTTGTCGACAAGTGACAAAGATATGAATGAGGATTTCAGTGGCAGATGGACTGAGGTAGGGGCAGAGGTGAGCATTGTGAAGGTGCAAATAGGTGGTCTTTATAATGGAGGGATCATGGGGTCAGAAGCTCAGCTCAGGGTTGAACAGGACACCAAGGGTCGTGAAATTTACACAATATAAAAGAGCCTATTTTATGTATGAGCACACCCATTGGGAACTTTGCCTAACAGGACACATATTGGGAAATAGCAGTCATGGTTTAATGGAAATTTGTGAAGAGCACAGCTGTAAGGGCTCAGAGGTTTTCCCACAACTCAGGGCTAGAATTATTATTTCCTTAATTTTTTATTTTCCCCAAACTTACTCAATTACTCTCTAACACACAGGCACACATTGCAAAACAGCTGCATGGCTCACAATTTACTGACATGTCACCACTGTTCAATTTCCATTTACCATTGTGACACATCTTTCCGTTCCATTTCTAGTCAATTGCAGTCAAGCAAAATATAGAGAGAAAGAGGAATGAAGAGGGAAAGAAAGAGAGTGGATTCAGAGAGAGAGAGAGAGTGAAAAGACACAGAAAGAAAAAGTAAGAAAAATATTTAAAAGACCAAGCAGAAGAAGAGCACAATCCTAATCATAACTACGAATTTTAGGGCTAAAATATCCAAATTCAGCTCTTATCTGTCAAAGTTTTGATTATGTGTGAGCACGACTGACATGCTCTTGTAACCATACTTAGGTTCAACTCTTTTCCCACTGATCCCCTTCCTTTGTAAACGCTCGGCTGCAACATTCTGCTCATCTTGGCAGAGTTCATCGATGAGCTCTTATTCTACCATTATCCTGAGACTGAATTGACCTAGTTAAGCTACAACACTTTATTCCTTTATTTCTAATAGCTTAACTGAAAAGGATACAGAAATTGCTTTTAAATATTTAAGTCAACTCACTGAGGAAATGTGATGATTTCATGTGGCCTCATGCAGAACATAAATGCTGGCATAGACCAGATGGGACAAATGCTCTGTTTCTGTGCTGTAAATTCAATGTAATGCTATGTAATATTTATGGTAAATTAATTGAGATCAACAAATTTAACTTAAAGGGTACAGTTATACAGACATTTTCACGTCTTTGTGAAGCAGCTTAGGCGTGAACTGATGTAAAAGTGTGAGAGTAACTCAGGTTGGATTGGCAATCTGATTATCAAGCATAGTAAAGCAAGAATTGTGAGATGACCTGTGCAGTGTCAGTCCAGTCTAATTGAAAGCCAGGCTGTCCATTGGACTTCAAACTTTCCAGAGTATTGGCTGAGAGTAAATGGATTGAATTAGAGCTGAAGGCCTGGAAATTAGCTTGTGCCCGAATCGGTGTGTGATCCGGGTGCCGCACACACTGCAAGCCCTTAACGAGGCCAATGGCAAGACCACAGCAAATTTTGCCAGTGGCCTCTTTAGTATGGAGGGTGAGGTAACAATATCGGCTGGCTGGGGTGCCAGCTGAGGGCTAAGGTGGGTTCAGGAAGAGGGGAGGCAAACAGGAGGGAGGTGAGCAGTGGCTGACAATGGCCCGCAGTTTTCCACATTAAGCTATTTAACAATAACATACCTTTTTGGTAGCGGCCTCCGGTGGCACCTTTAAAGATTGCTGATTAGCCCACATGCAGGCCAGGCGTTGCAGGTCCACGCCTGCTGAATTCAGGGCAAACCAATTTCAGGATTGGTCCTAAACCAGACATTAGGGGGGCAAAATTGGATTACGTTCCATTTGGGAGCGGTAACCGAGTCGGGGCAGGGCTTCCTGCGCCCGGCGTGGAGTCCCGCCCCAGCCGTGAAATTTAGGTTACCATCCTTCGCAGGAAGTGGAGCACAATGTCGCGTGCTCCACTTCCTGTTAGGGTGGTGTCTGAGGCGCTCAACAGGCAGGATTGGCAGCACTTTGCGACTTCTCTGCATAGCACTGATGTGTTTAAATGCCCTCCCCTTCCATTAAAGGGGAGGGACGCTGTGAACTCTGTGGGCACTTTGAAGTCTCCCACTGGGCCACCAGGGCTGCTTGGTGCCTGGCACTCAAACAGAATGCTGGGCTGCACGATTGCGGCCCGGACCACGCGACATCGATGGAACATGGGCCAACTGGTGAGTCAGCCGAAGAAAAAAAATAGCGGGGTGCGACGCAGTGCTCCTCCCCTTGAACTTCCACCCCATTCATGGTGATGACATCATCGCTGGAGGCGCAGCAGCCAAGGGCTTTACTAGCAGGGCGCGTGCTACCGTGTTCACGCCTCCACTCCCACGCAATTTCACGGGAGCCAGTAGGGCCCCCCCTCCCACCTGGCGAAAACAGTTTTGCGCACAATTAGCGCCCCCTGGAGGTGCTCACGGGAAATGCAGAACAGGGCAGTTTCGGCCCCTGGGGCTTAGAAATTCGATAAAGCCCGAAAACAGACATCACCATTATTTTGGTGCTGCCTGCCGATTTGTAAGATTGGAGCACACAGCCTAGCGAGGAAGGCGCTGCCTCAGGCTGTGCGCTCAACGGGAGGCCCAATCTGCCGCGGCCATAGTGTCCTTGGAGCTATAGGGGGGGAGCAACTTAACACAATCACAATCACTAAGGAGGCGGTGCTCAGTAAGATAATGGGATTAAAGGTAGATAAATCCCCTGGACCTGATGACTTGTATCCTAGGGTCTTAAGAGAAGTAATGGCAGGGATTGTGGATGCATTGGTTGTAATTTACTAAAATTCCCTGGATTCTGGGGAGATCCCAGCAGATTGGAAAACTGCAAATATAATGCCACTATTCAAAAAAGGAGGCAGACAAAAAGCAGGAAACTATAGACCAGTTAGCCTAACATCTGTGTTTGGGAAAATGTTGGAGTCCATTATTAAAGAAGCAGTAACAGGACATTTGGAAAAGCAAAATTTGGTCAGGCAAAGTCAGCATCGATTTATGAAGGGGAAGTCATGTTTGACAAATTTGCTGGAATTCTTTGATGATGTAACGAACAGAGTGGTTAAAGGAGAACCAGTGGATGTGGTGTATTTGGACTTCCAGAAGGCATTTGACAAGATGCCACACAAAAGTTTACTGCACAAGATAAAAGTTCATGGGGTTGGGCGTAATATATTAGCATGGATAGACGATTGGCTGACAAACAGAAAACAGAGAGTCGGGATAAATGGTTCATTCTCTGGTTGGCAATCAGTAACGAGTGGGGTGCCCCAACTATTTACAATCTATATTAACGACTTGGAAGAGGGGACTGAGTGTAACGTAGCCAAGTTTGCTGACGATACAAAGATGGGAGGAAGGGTAATGTGTGAGGAGGACATAAAGAGGCTGCAGGAGGACATAGACAGGCTAAGTGAGTGGGCAAGAATTTGGCAGATGGAGTATAATGTTGGAAAATGTGAGGTCATGCACTTTGGCAGAAAAAAATCAAAGAGCAACTTATTATTTAAATGGAGAAAGATTGCAAAGTGCTGCAGTACAGCGAGACCTGTGGGTACTTATGCATGAAACACAAAAGGATAATATGCAGGTACAGCAAGTGATCAGGAAGGTCAATGGTATCTTGGCCTTTATTGCAAAGGGGATGGAGTATAAAAGCAAAGAAGTCTTGTTACAGTTGTACAGGGTATTGGTGAGGCCACACCTGGAATACTGCGTGCAGTTTTGGTTTCCACATTTACGAAAGGATATACTTGCTGTGGAGGCAGTTCAGAGAAGGTTCACTGGGTTGATTCCGGAGATGAGGGGGTTGACTAATGAGGAAAGGTTGAGTACGTTGGGCCTCTACTCATTGGAATTCAGAAGAATGAGAGGTGATCTTATAGAAACGTATAAGATTTTGAGGGGGCTTTACAAGGTGGATGCAGAGAGAATGTTTCCACTGATGGGGGAGACTAGAACTAGAGGGCATGATCTTAGGATAAGGGGTTGCCCATTTAGAACTGAGATGAGGAGAAATTTCTTCTCTCAGAGAGTTGTGAATCTGTGGAATTCACTGCCTCAGTGAGCTGTGGAAGCTGGGACACTGAATAAATTTAAGACAGAAATAGACAGTTTCTTAAACGATAAGGGGATAAGAGGTTATGGGGAGTGGGTAGGGAAGTGGAGCTGAGTCCATGATCAGATCAGCCATGATGTTATTGAATGACGGAGCAGATTCAAGGGGCCTTATGGCCTACTCCTGCTTCTATTTCTTATGTTCTTATGTTCTGATATATTCCCTGGAGCAATGCTGCCTTTTCTTAAAGCAAGACTGTCATTTTACAAAGCAATCTCGAGTTCTTAAGGGGAACTGCCTTCAGAAAAAAATAAATAAGTAAGGTAAAAATAGGCTGTCTCAACCCCTAGAACTCAACTATCTTCTGGAAAAAAACATAAACATTCATTCCAACCTAGGCAGTGTAAAGCTGAACTGCCTTCTGCATGTAAATATTATTAAAAGTGCTTCAGCAATAAGAACAGGCCAGGGAAGGGGCACCAAGGGTTTCGAATGCAGCACTCCAGTTTTGTGCAGGGGGTCAACACTGGAAGAGAGGTACTCTAACCATCAGGGATAGGAGCCCCTCCAGAAAGGATGTGGAACTAGGTCACGAGGCCGTCACTGCTAGCGGTGTTGCCCCCACCATCTGACTCCAGTGCCCACAGAAGCTTCATGACCTCAGACCACTGGTCAAGGTCAATGAATGCACCTTCAAAAACTGTCTCCTACCAACACCACCACTAGCTTCACACACTGCTCAATGCATGACCTACACCCAGCCCCATCACTCACCTACCAACAATCTCGATCAAACATGAGGCACACCTCAGATTCCTAGCTTCATCTCACCCCCTTGGAGGAGACGGTGCTGGCCATTTGTGGCAGGTGCATGGATGGGCCCTTGGCCAGCGGCGGGGCTGAAAAAATATAAGATTCTGGTATCCTCATACGTTATCCTCCTGCTCACATCAAGCTGAAAGCTGAAATCGAAACTTACCTGAAAAACGTGCGTGTCCCTTTAAGAAATGCTGACAGCATCTCTGCAGTGCTGCTAAATGCACATTCTTCTGTGTGTGGTTTGGAGAAGCCGTTATAGCATGCAGCAACATCCAAAATCGCAGTCGTGCATCAAATCAGGCGTTGTGCGCCGATTGACGTCACATTCTGCACATTTGAATTTGAAAGGTGAACGCTGGCAATGGCAGCGCTATGGACCTCACCAAAATGGCGGCTGCCATGTCCCACGCCAGAAATGGGTGGAAGCGAGGCGGACACTATTTTTTGCAGAAATACGGTGCTAATGGTCGGTGGTAAGGTAGGGAATTTCCAAGTCTAGGTCCCTTATTAGTAAATTCAAGGTGCCTGACGCTTGTTTTAGTTGGCCACTGGGAACATCTCTACAGTGCCCGCACCAATAAGTGTTTCCATTGCTATTCAGGCATGGAAGGTTGACCCTCTATATTGAATCTCTCTGTGCCCAATTTCTATCTGGAAAACAGGAACAACAAAGCTCAATTCCACCCCCAATATGTCGTATTAAAAATAATGAGTTGCAATATGGCTTCTAGCCACTTGATGGCGATGATTCACAATGAAAATAAGAATTACGGTCAACCTTTCCATGGATTTGATGGTGAAAGAAAAAAGTGCAAAACCACTGAGTGATGCTGAATAAAGAAATATTAAAGCCATAGGGACAGGCGGGTTGGAAAGTTGATTCCCAGTCTGAGCTGAGTTAGCTGATCACAGCCAGGATAGCACCAGGGCCACATCTAATCACTATCTCGTGAACTCTGTTTGAAAGCTCACATCTATGGTAGTAATGTGAGAACAGGATCTGATTTGGCAATGATGCCTCTGGAGTCAAATAGCTTGGTGACACTCAATGACTACTCACACAAGAATGGGCAAGGTACTGGAGGAAAACGTGTGCCTTTGAAACTGTACCCCAGCAGTAGTCAGTGCTTAAGAATGCACTCAATGAGTTGGTAACTGTATAGACTTCCCCAAAATCAAATACAGTACATGAGATATATTCTCCAAAAAGACAGCCAAGGTTATTTATTTATTTTCTACTGACATTCTTCCAGTTCAGTTCCAAGTTTTTCCTGTAATGAAAAGTTTCCCTAGATTTTTACTGAGTACTTGTTCATTTGCATAACCCACGCAAAAATAGGTGGATACTTCCACCGACTACCTGGACTAGCATCGGGAATGGAAAAGATGTTAAAATGGACGGGGATCTGGGGTTACAAACCTTCATTGCTTTTACCACTGCCACCCACCTGATTTGCACCATAAAATCACAAATAGGCCAGTGGATAATCTGGGCTGGAGACTTAAAAAGGCACCTGGGACTAATATTAGACTTGTGACTTTCTATGCCGAGATTATGTAGTGAGCAATTAAGAAAAATAAACAAAATATAGACAGAACAGTCGAGGACACCGCCACTGATTGTACTCTGGTTTTACAGAGCATGAGTCAGATCGCATCTGATGTGTAGTATGTGAACACCACACCACCAAGTAGTGGTTATGGTCCTGTACCAGCAACTTCAATAGGGCAAGTTGTAAAAATGAATTCAATTAAGTTGGTAATTTGTCAGCTACGACCAGAAAATTGACAATGAAAGCTGCCAGTATATCACAAAAATCCAACTGATTCATTAATATTGGGAAAATTGGGAAACTTTTAAAAACGAGCAAAGAACGACAAAAAAAAATAAAGAGAGGGAAGATAGATTATGAAAGTAAACTAGCAAGAAATATAAAACCAGATAGTAAGAGTTTCTACAGGTATATAAAAAGGAAGAGAGTGGCTAAAAAAAAAAGGAAAAGTGGCTAAAGAGAATGAGGCCGGGGAATTAATAATGGGGAATAGGGAAATGGCAGAGACTTTGAACAAATATTTTGTGCCGGTCTTCATGGTAGAAAACACTGAAAACATCCCAATAATGGATAATCAAGGGGCTATAGGTAGGGAGGAACTTAATACAATCACTATCACTAAAAAAGAAGTACTCAAAAACAAGGGACTAAAGGTGGACAAGTCCCCTGGACCTGATGGCTTACATCCTAGGGTCTTAAAAAAAGTGGCTACAGAGATAGTGGGTGCATTGGTTGTAATCTACCAAAAATCTCTGAATTCTGTGGAGGCTCCAGCGGATTGGAAAAACGTACATGTAACGCCCCTATTTAATAAAGGAGGCAGACAGAAAGCAGGAAACTATAGACCAGTTAGCCTAACATCTGTCGTTGAGAAAATGTTGGAGTCCATTATTAAGGAAGCAGTAGTAGAACATTTGGAAAAGCATAATTTAGCCAAGCAGAGTCAGCATGGTTTTATGAAAGGGAAATCATGTTTGACAAATTTGCTGGAGTTCTTTGAGGATGTAACGAGTAGGGGAACCAGTGGATGTGGTGTATTTGGATTTCCAGAAGGCATTCGATAAGGTGCCACATAAAAGGTTATTGCACCAGATAAAAGTTCACGGGGTTGGGGGTAATATATTAGCATGGATAGAGGATTGGCTAACTAACAGAAAACAGAAAGTCGGGATAAATGGTTCATTCTCGGGTTGGCAAACAGTGTGGGGTGCCGCAGGGATCGGTGCTGGGGCCCCAACTATTTACAATCTATGTTAATGACTTAGATGAAGGGACCGAGTGTAATGTAGCCAAGTTTGCTGATGATACAAAGATGGGAGGGAAAGTAAGTTGTGAGGAGGACCCAAAGAATCTGCAAAGGGATATCGACAGGTTAGGTGAGTGGGCAAAGATTTGGCAGATGGAGTCTAATGTGGGAAAGTGTGAGGTTATCCACTTTGGCAGAAAAAATAAAAAAGCAGATTATTATTTAAATGGAGAAAAATTACAAAATGCTGCAGTACAGAGGGACCTGGGGGTCCTTGTGCATGAAACACAAAAAATTAGTATGCAGGTACAGCAAATAATCAGGAAGGCAAATGGAATGTTGGCCTTTATTGCAAGGGTGATGGAGTATAAAGCAGAAAAGCCCTGCTACAACTGTACAGGGTCTTGGTGAAGCCAAACCTGGAGTGCTATGTACAGTTTTTGTCTCCTTATTTAAGGAAAGATATACTTGCATTAGAGGCAGTTCAGAGAAGGTTCACTACATTGATTTTGGAAATGAGGGGGTTGACTTGCATGACAGATGCAGTATAATGTGGATAAATGTGAGGTTATCCACTTTGGGGGCAAAAACACAAAGACAGAATATTATCTGAAGGGTGACAGATTAGGAAAAGGGGAGGTGCAACGAGACCTGGGTGTCATGGTACATCAGTCATTGAAGTTTGGCACACAGGTACAGCAGCCGGTGAAGAAGGCAAATGACATGTTGGCCTTCATAGCGAGAGGATTTGAGTATAGGAGCAGGGAGGTCTTACTGCAGTTGTACAGAGCCTTGGTTAGACCACACCTTGAGTATTGAGTATTTTGGTCTCCTAATCTGAGGAAGGACGTTCTTGCTATTGAGGGAGTACAGCGAAGATTCACCAGATTGATTCCCAGGACTGACATATGAGGAGAGACTGGATCAACTGGGCTTGTATCCACTGGAGTTTAGAAGAATGAGAGGGGATCTCATAAAAACATATAAAATTCTTACGGGATTGGACAGGTTAGAGGCAGGAAGAATGTTGCCATTGCTGTGGAGGTCCAGAACCAGGGGTCACAGTGTAAGAATAAGAGGTAAGCCATTTCGGACCAAGATGAGGAGAAACTTCTTCACTCAGAGAGTGGTTAACCTGTGGAAATCTCTACCGCAGAAAGTTGTTGAAGCCAGTTCGTTAGATATGTTCAAAAGCGAGTTAGATATGGCCCGTATGGCCAAAGGAATCAAGGGGTATGGAGAGAAAGCAGGAAAGGGGTATTGAGGTTGCATGATCAGCCATGATCTTATTGAATGGCGGTGCAAGCTCAAAGGACCGAATGGCCTGCTCCTGCACCTAATTTCTATGTTTCTATGGTGCTATGTTGACTTATAAAGAAAGGCTGAGTAGGTTGGGCCTATACTCATTGGAGTTCAGAAGAATGAGAGGTGATTGTTATATATGTAAACTTGTATTTACTCTGTACAGCCACCAGAGGGCTCATCCCCTGGAGTTCCAAGGGTTCCCATAATCCCTTGGGAGCACAGGTATTTAAGGGGCCTCACAGGTTGGAGAGGCACTCTGGAGACCTGCAATAAAAGACTAAGGTCACACTTCACTTTGAGGTCACAGTTTTCAGTCTGACTCTTTCTCCATACTTAACAACTGGCGACGAGATACAGATAGCAAACCCAAAGTGCAGAGAACAGTGGGCATACTGGAGAAATTCTTGGAGGGAGATGATTGGGAAACTTTTGTGGAGCAACTCGACCAATACTTTGTGGCCAACGAGCTAGATGGGGAAGAGAGCGCTGCCAAACGAATGGTGATCCTCCTCACCATCTGTGGGGCACCGATGTATGGCCTCATGAAGAATCTGCTCACTCCAGCGAAACCCACGGAGAAATCGTACGATGATTTGTGCACACTGGTCCGAGAGCATTTGAACCCGAAGGAAAGCGTTCTGATGGCGAGGTACCAGTTCTACACCTACAAAAGGTCTGCAGGCCAGGAAGTGGTGAGTTATGTCGCTGAGCTAAGACGCCTTGCAGGACATTGTGAATTTGAAGGACATTTGGAGCACATGCTCAGAGACTTTTTCGTACTTGGCATTGGCCACGAAATCATACTTCGCAAACTTTTGACTGTAGACACCCCAACCTTGAGTAAAGCCATAGCGATAGCCCAGGCATTCATTGCCACCAGTGACAATACGAAGCAAATCTCTCAGCATACAAGTACTGCTACATGTACTGTGAACAAAGTGATGTTGTTTTCGACTCAGAACGTACAGGGCAGGTCACACATACCTGCAGCTGCACGTCCGCAGATGTTTCAGAGTCCACCATCAAGGGTGATGAATGCAAGACCATTAACACCTTGTTGGCGCTGTGGGGGTGATCATCGTTTCCATTCATGCCGATTCAAAGGGTACATTTGCAAGGGCAGTGGAACAATGGGATACCTTCAACGAGTGTGCAGGCAAGCTGAAAATCCTGTTAAACCTGCAAACCACCATGTTGCAGAGGAGGACAGATCTACGGAGGATCACGACGAACCAGAGCCTCAGACCGAGGAGGCAGAGGTACATGGGGTGCACACATTCACCATGAATTATCCCCCGATAATGCTGAATGTTAAACTAAATGGACTCCCGGTGTCAATGGAGCTGGACATGGGTGCGAGTCAGTCCATCATGGGCAAAAAGACTTTCGAAAGATTGTGGTGCAACAAGGCCTCAAGGCCAGTCTTAACTCCAGTTCGCATGAGACTAAGATCTTACACTAAAGAACTGATTCCTGTAATCGGCAGTGCTACCATAAAGGTGTCCTATGATGGAGCGGTGCACAAGCTACCACTCTGGATGGTACCAGGCAATGGTCCCACGCTGCTCGGCAGGAGCTGGCTGGGAAAGATACGCTGGAACTGGGATGACGTCCGAGCGTTATCGCCTGCTGATGACACTTCGTGTGCCCAGGTCTTAAACAAATCTCCTTCGCTGTTCGAACCAGGCATCGGGAACTTCCAAGGAGCAAAAGTGAAGATCCACCTAATTCCGGGGCCGCGGCCCATCCATCACAAGGCGAGAGCAGTACCGTACATGAGAGAAAGGGTAGAGGTCAAGCTAGACGGACTGCAAAGAGAGGGCATCATTTCACCGATCGAGTTCAACGAGTGGGCCAGTCCTTTCGTCCCAGTCCTCAAGGGAGACGGCACCGTCAGAATCTGTGGCGATTACAAAGTAACGATCAATCGTTTCTTCCTGCAGGACCAATACCCACTACCAAAGGCCGGTGACCTCTTTGATGAAGCTGGATCTGACTTCAACCTACATGACGCTGGAACTGGAGGAATCATCGAAGTTCTTCACCTGCATCAACACGCACAAAGATCTCTGTTTTTATAACAGATGCCCGTTTGGAATCCGATCAGTGGTGGCGATATTCCAGAGAAACATGGAAAGCTTACTGAAGTTGTTCCCGCACACAGTGGTCTTCCAGGACGACATCTTGCTCACAGGTCAGAACACAGTCGAGCATCTGCAACACCTAGAGGAGGTTCTTAGTCGACTCAGCCATGTGGGGCTCAGGTTAAAAAAGTCTCGAAATGCGTTTTCCTGGCTCCTGAAGTGGTGTTCTTGAGAAGGAGGATTGCGACGGACGGCATCAGGCCCACCAACCCGAAGACGGAGGCAATCGAGAACGCACCAAGGCCACAGAACGTGACGGAGCTACAGTCATTTCTGGGACTCCTGAACTACTTTGCTAACTTCTTACCGGGTCTCAGCACACTGTTAGAACCACTGCATGTCTTACGATGAAAAAGGGACGAATGGGTTTGGGGCAAAAGCCAAGAAAATGCCTTTGTAAAAGCGAGAACATTTTTATGCTCAAAAAAATTGTTTGTGTTGTATGATCCATGTAAGCATTTGGTACTAGCATGTGATGCATCGTCATATGGTGTCGGGTGTGTATTGCAACAAGCTAATGATTTTGGGAAACTGTAACCGGTTGCTTATGGAACTGATTGCTAAGGCTGAGAGAGCCTACAGTATGATTGAGAAAGAAGCGTTAGCGTGAATCTATGGAGAAAAGAAAATGCATCAATATCTGTTTGGTCTAAAATTCGAATTGGAAACTGACCATAAGCCACTTATAATCCCTGTTTTCTGAGAGTAAAGGGATAAATGCCAACGCATCGGCCCGCATCCAGAGATGGGCGCTCACATTGTCGGCATACAACTATGCCATCTGCCACAGGCCAGGCACAGAAAACTGCGCCGATGCTCTCAGTAGGTTGCCATTGCGCACCACAGGGGTGGAAATGGTGCTGCCCGCAGATCTAGCCATGGTTATGAAACATGTGAGAGTGAGCAATCACCCGTCACTGCCCGGCAGATCAAAACCTGGAGAAGCCAGGACCCCTTATTATCTCTAGTCAAAAGCTGTGTGCTTCACGGGAGCTGGTCCAGTGTCCCAGTGGAAATGCAGGAAGAGATAAAGCCGTTCCAAAGACGCAAAGATGAAATGTCTATACAAGCAGAATGCCTTCAGTGGGGCAATCGAGTAGTGGTCCCCAAGAAGCGCAGAGACAGCTTCATCAATGACCTCCACAGTACCTGCCCAATGATGAAAGCGATAGCCAGATCCCACATGCTCGCAGTTAAGCAATGTACCCAGGGAGGCGCCGCTAAGTTTATGGTCTTGGCCCTCTAAACAGTGGTCTAGGGTACACGTCGACTATGCAGGCCCATTCCTGGGTAAAATGTTCCTTGTGGTTGTAGACACATATTCCAAGTGGATTGAATGTGAGATAATGTCGGCTAGCACGTCCACTGCCACTACTGAAAGCCTGCGGGCCATGTTTGCCACTCACGGCTTACCCGATGTCCTGGTGAGCGACAATGGGCCATGTTTTACCAGTGCTGAGTTCAAAGAATTCATGACCCGTAACAGGATCAAACCTGTCACATCTGCCCCGTTTAAACCAGCACCCAATGGTCAGACAGAGAGAGCAGTGCAAACCATCAAGCAAGGCTTGAAGAGGGTAACTGAAGGCTCACTGTTGACTCGCCTATTCCAAGTCCTGCTTAGCTAACGCACGAGACCCCACTCGCTCACTGAGACCCCACCTGCTGAACTGCTCATGAAAAGAGCACTTAAGACAAGGCTCTCGTTAGTTCACCCTGATCTACATGAACAGGTAGAGAGCAGGCGGCTTCAACAAAGTGCATTCCATGATAACACAAATGTATCACGCGAGATTGAAATCAATGATCCTGTATTTGTTTTGAATTATGGACAAGGTCCCAAGTGGCTTCCTGGCACTGTCGTGGCCAAAGAGGGGAGCAGGGTGTTTTGGGTCAAACTTTCAAATGGACTCATTCACCGGAAACACTTGGACCAAATCAAACTCAGATTCACAGACTATCCTGAGCAATGCACCTTGGACCCTACCTTTTTTGATCCCCCAACACACACACCAGTGGCAACCGGCAAAACGGTTGACCACGAAGCAGAACCCATCATCCACAGCAGCCCTGCAGGGCCCAACACACCAGGCAGCCCAGCAAGGCCAGCTGCACAACAGCGCAGCGAGGGCCCAACAAATGATTCAACAATACCAGCTTTCACACCGAGACGATCAACCAGGGCAAGAAGGGCCCCAGATCGACTCACATTGTAAATAGTTACACTATTGACTTTGTGGGGGAGTATTGTTATATGTGTAAACTTGTATTTGCTCTGTACAGCCACCAGAAGGCTCATCCCCTGGAGTCCCAAGGGATCCCATAATCCATTGGGAGCACAGATATTTAAGGAGGCCTCACAGGTTGGAGAGGCACTCTGGAGACCTGCAATAAAAGACTAAGGTCACACTTCACTTTGAGCTCACAGTGTTCAGTCTGACACTTTCTCCGTACATAACAGTGATCTTATTGAAACATATAAGATAATGAGGCGGCTCAACAAGTTGGATGCAGAAAGCATACTTCCACTCATAGGGGAAACTAAAACTAGGGAGCATAGTTTTAGAATAAGGGGTCGCCCATTTAAAACTGAGATGAGGAGGAATTTCTTCTCTCAGAGGGTTATAAATCTGTGGAATTCTCTGCCCCAGAGAACTGTGGAGGCTGGGTCATTGAATATATTTAAGGCAGAGATAGACAGATTTTTGAGCGTGAAGGGAGTAAAGGGTTATGGGGAGCGGGCAGGGAAGTGGAGCTGAGTCCATGATCAGATCAGCCATAATCTTATTGAATTACGAAGCAGGCTCAATGGGCCAAATGGCCTACTCCTGCTCCTATTTCTTATGTTCTTAGATCCTTCAGAGAAAGAGATTTTAAGCAGAGGTTGAGCTGATGAATGTTGTCAGCTGTGGCTCAGTGGGTATCTCTCTCACCCCCAGGGACTTGAGCACAAACATCTAGGCTGATATTCCAGTGCAGTTTTGAGGGAGGACTGCACTGTCAGAGGTGCTGTCATTCAGATGAGATGTTAACCCAAGGTCCCGTCTGCTCTCTCAAGTGGATGTAAAAGATCTTATGGCACTATTTCGAAGAAGAGCAGGGGAGTTATCCCCGGTGTCCTGACCAATATTTACCCCTCAATAAACATAACAAAAACAGATTATCTGGTCATCATCGCATTGCTGTTTGTGGGAGCTTGCTGTGTGCAGATTGGCTACCGCATTTCCTACATTACAGCAAGGACTACACTTCAAAAGTACTTCATTGGCTGTAAAGAGCTTTGAGACATCTGGTGGTTGTGAAAGGCGCTATGTAAATCTAAGTCTTTTTTCTTTCTTTCTTTCAAGCCAGTCTGACCTACATGTGACTCCAGTTCCATGATATACAGTTGTTTTAATGCCTTCTCAAGGAGCACAGAAAGTAATTCAATAAGCAATTGCTAGAAAGCAGAAGAATAAGCGAATTACTAGATGGACCTAGGCACCATATCAGGACAAGACACAGGCGGCCCGAAATTCACCATCCCCAAAGGGACGACTAACACGGGGTTTGGGTGACCGATAAAGAGTCGATCAGCTGCTGTGGTCTGATGATTTTCCCTCCCCGAGCCATATTCAGATGAAAAGGTAGGACTTTTCCCGGCAGTGTCCCCACGAGGTTTTCGATGCGGTGCTCGAACGCGACACAGCTGGGGCCCTTTGGTAGGTAAATAGTTTTATTACTTAGTGTTTTTAATGTCATTTTCCATGGTCCGCAGTACTTATCTTTTCATTTAATTTTATTCATTGTTTTGGCTCCATTCAACCTGCTGAGTATTGCACAGAGGTTTGCACATACCTTTGTACAACTTTCAGGTCTGACTCTTTAATGGAGGCCTGTGGGCTGCAGAGACCTGCTTCACAGGGTTCACCCTGAGGATGGGAGGAGTGTTGGGAGGGCGACACCTGGTACACCTGCTCAGAAGCAGGGCGGGGCACACAGGATAAGGCGTCGCCGCCAGCACCGTGCAGAGAGGCAGCGGGCAACGGAGGCAGCAGCCATGATTCGTTCATTCTGCGCCAGACAAGTGTGCCCATCATCCTCACCAGCCTGAATCAGGATTGTGGTTGGCTGCTTGGGGACAAGGGATATCCCCTGTCCACTTGGCTGCTCACTCCATTGTGGAACCCAGGACAGCGCCAGAGCATGCATACAATGACACTCATTGTGCCATCAGGTGCATCATCGAGCGGTGCATATGCATCCTCAAAGCAGAGGTTCTGGTGCCTAGACCACTCTGGAGGCACCTTGCAGTACTCTCCATAATCGTCGTGGTCTGCTGCATGCTGCACAACCTGGCCATCATGAGGGGACAGCCGCTGGAGGTCGAGCCAACAGTATCATCTGATGAGGAGGAGGAGGAGGAACCCTGTCGCCCCAGAGCTAGGAGACGTCGACCCATCGCCACCCTGGAAGGGCCGGGTGTAGACTGGCCATCACCCTCCTGAGAGGTTGCATCCTCACATATATGGAGGTGCCTGATACCTCCACTGTAATCTCCCTCCATCGTGGGCCATCCCGACCTGTGTGAGAACACCACCGCAGGTCGGGACTATAAATAGAGCTGGAGCGCCGAGCTCTGGAACATCGTGGGCGGAGGTGCGGCGAATGAGGGTACGGGGCCCAAAAGAGCCCAGGGCCCAGGGGCAGCATGGACCAGCCCACACTGCAATATGTGTCCGCACTAGGTCCGTGCAGCAGAGCAGGTCTCCAGTCGTCCTGGTTAATCCTTGCCACTGGATAAAGGCCTAGCTCTATCAAGCCCGTGTGGTGACTGATGTGCAACAGTCACCACACATTAAAAAAAATTCACACACAGGCATCTTCCACCCCCTCAACTGGAGTTCAGGACCGGAACATCGGGTCCTTCATTGAAACATCTCGTGGAAGCAAGTCATCCTTGTTCGAGGGACCGCCTATGATGAATCTCCCTCCATGTATTATGTACTGCCTGTCTTCCAGGTCTCCCCATGTCAGGAAAGAGTATTCTTCTTCTGTCCTCGACACCGTCCATCAGTGCCTCCAGCTCCATATCAGTGAACTTGTTGACTCTCCTTGCACCTCTTACACCAGCCATCATTCTAAACTCCTCCCCCCCTCAGGGCCTTGCTGCAAACCTTGGCTTTTAAAAAGGCCAGGAAGCAGCTGGCTCATTAGAAACCCTAACCTGCATGTTGAATTTCTCAGTGGTGATAACGCTCCAATTAAGACAGCCACACTGCTGAAAAATCCACTTTGGAAGGGTCCATTAGCGCTGGAACCCATTTGTTCACTTTTGGAGCTGAATATGGGGTGACTCAGCCACTAAAGATTTTTGGCACTAATGGCCACAAAAAGGTGGGGAGAGCACCAGCTTTTCAGCGGTACTGAATTTCGGGCCCTGGCAATCCCAGACCAGCTGACTCTGTAAATTTCTCCTCACTAACATCTGAGGATAGTTTTCCAAACTGGGAGAGCTGACCCACAGAATATTCAAGCAACAGCCTGATAAAGTCATATCAACAGAGTCATTCCTATCAGCCAACATCTCCATCACCCCTGGATATGTCCAGTCCCATCAGCACGATAGGCCCACCAAAGGTGGAGGCACATTGGTATCCAGTCAGATGGGGGTGACATTGAAGTCTCATGGCTTAAAATCAAACAAGGCTAATGAACCTCCTGCTGATTACCATCTCCCTCCTCTGCTCAACTGATGAATCTGTATTGTTTCACCTTGAACTCCACTTGAAGGAAGCACCAAAGAAAGCAAAAGCACACAATATACTCTGGTGGGGGACTTCAACTCTAACCACTGACTTCACTGTAGATTATTGGGTTATTGGAAGGGATCTGCAGGACAGAGCCTTCGGTAGCTTTGGAGGCACATCTGCAATGCCCTAGCATCTAAGACCCCAGAAATGCTAGCAGTAGATGACTATCCGGAAGGAATGGACTGTTGTGTCCCACCTTTAGAAGATGAATCTGGGTGCCCCAAGCAACCCCCTTAACATAGGAAGCTACTTCAAACTGCCCCCCAAAATGTTTTGCAACCTCTTCTTCAGTGGTTCAGACTCTGGTCTGCCATGTCCCAACTGAGGGCCGAGGAGCAGAGGGCCCGAGTTTGGTGAAATAAGTTCCGCCCAAGTACCGTCCAGAGGACCGCTGAGATCCTGACGGTACTTTGGGCAGAAGTTTCATGGAAAAATCTGCGAAAGACCACCCGGCGGCATAAATGGGACTTACACGCCGATTCTCAGCGGCAGCGGGCAGCAGCTCCCATTCTTGGCGGCAAATGCAATCCTCGGCAAACTGCCACCGAGAATTGAGTCGGGCCTAGGGAGGGGGGAACTGATGAAATAAAATATTTTCAAAACATAAAAAAAAAACCACTAGAAATCCTTCAGGGGACCCCATCCACCCAAATCCCTACAAAAAAAATAAAAGAAAAGAAGTGGACTAACCTTTTTTTTGCAGGTCTTCATACTTATCGTTGAGGTTAGACCTGCCTCCATGCGGTGATCTTTTGCCCGACTGGAGCGGAGGACCGCCCGAACCAAACTGGCAGCTCAGCGGGCGGGAGGACTCTTCTGCGCATTGCACGCCGGCGCATGCAAGCGGTCGCCAGCAGACACTCCCCAGCGGTCTTCTCTCCCCGCCGGCGGGAGGCCTCCATCAAACTCGCTTGGAGGGGAGACCACCCAAAATCCAAGGAGACCGCCAAGAAAACTCGGCGGCAGCAGATGGTAAGTCCACCAATTTCGAGCCTTCACTCCTGAGTTAGTGAGTCCCTACCCCTGGCCTTGTGCCCTGTTATCTGTTATGCTGATGACCTTTTTTGGGGTGGACTGAGCTCTCCACTTTCACACCCCCACCCACCCCCACCTCACAGAAGCCACAGGACTCTAGCTTAAGGTCAGAACCTGACCTATCTGGGTCAGATGGACTTACAGCATTGTAATTTTAATGCCAAAGATTTTAGGGGGTTCAAAATGGAGTTCGGTGCTAGACCAGGAGAGTTATGGTATGGGAGCCATGAGCAAATGACCTTAACCTGATCATATGACCAGTACTGTGGTTTATTTGCAGAAGTGATATCTGAAAATGAACCTACAGTTTGTAGTCTCCATTCCAACCAGTGATTTTCACAAAATGATTGTACACATTCCAGTTGCACTGTTGCAATGTACACTGTTGCTATAGTGACAAATTCAGTCTAACATTATTGAAGATGTTTTCCATCATGTGGGATAGAAACCGAAATTTTCATTTTATAATCTTTGAACATCATACATTATAGATCTTCATACTAATACTTTAAAAGAGGATGAGAATAAAGAAAATGCTTCATTTTAACAGCAACTTCCGGCCTCTCCTAACTTTGACAAGGTACTGACGACCCACTAGTACATTAGGAGCCATCCATGGGAAGGGGAGCTGAGAATGGGAATATATCATCATGGAAAAGGGAATAGAGAGTGGGAATATATTATCTGGGAAAGGCAGTAGAGAATGGGAATAATTTATCAGGGAAAGGGGAGTAGAGAGTGGGAATATATTATCTGGGAGAGGGGAGTAGAGATTGGCAATACATTGTCTCGGGAACAGGAGTAGAGAGTGGGAATACATTGTCTCGGGAACAGGAGTAGAGATTGGGAATACACTGACTGGGGAACAGGAGTAGAGAGTGGGAATACACTGACTGGGAAACAGGAGTAGAGAGTGGGAATACACTGACTGGGGAACAGGAGTAGAGATTGGGAATACACTGACTGGGGAACAGGAGTAGAGAGTGGGAATACACTGACTGGGGAACAGGAGTAGAGAGTGGGAATACACTGACTGGGGAACAGAAGTAGAGAGTGGGAATACACTGACTGGGGAACAGGAGTAGAGATTGGGAATATACTGGCTGGGGAACAGGAGTAGAGATTGGGAATACACTGGCTGGGGAACAGTAGAGAAGGAGAATATATTGACTGGGGAACAGAAATAGAAGTAGATATTATCAAGCTGACACTTTGAGGGCCAAGAAACCCTCCAAGAGTTCTACGTTCCTCCAACTCTGGCCTCTTTATGCATCCCCCACTTTATTTGCCCCACCATTGGCAGCCATAACTTCAGCCATCTTGGCCCTAATCCCTGTAATTCCATCCCTAATTCTCTCTACCTCTCCAGCTCTCCTCCTTTAAGATGCTCCTTAAAGCTATCTCTTTGACCAAGCTTTTGGGTACTTGTCCTAATATCTCCTTTTTTTAGCTCAGAGTCAATTTTTGTTTGATTACGCTCCTTAAAGGCGATATATAAATGCAAGTTATTATTGTTGTTCAAAAATTACCGTACACTTCCAATGTTTCATGCCACTTAATCACTTTCTCTGCCAAACTTGCAAACTTTCTTCCTCCACTTGCCAATTTTCTTCCTATCTCTCCTAAAGACACTGACTCTTAGCTGCTGTATAATTTCTTGTAATCCTGCAGTGCCTTGTTCAAATAGCCATTCTTCTTGTACGAGCTTTGATAATGATTGTCAGCAGCTGTTCAACCATGGGGGCATCATGGTGGGCATCATGGTTCAGTCTAATGTTCTTCTTACCCAATGACGAAATTTGCACTTCCAACAGGAATCGTTGGATAGGGATCATCCTAATTCAGGGCACTGAAGCCATTTGAAACACTCCTACTACATCCCTAGTTGAAATCGGCTAATTTAGAATAGATCAGGGATCAAACCCGGGGCCTTTCTAGTCCGTATGGCTCAGTAATTCACTGAGTCATTGGGGAAATTAGAAATCATTTTTATCCCATTCTTATCTGGAAAAGACTTTCTTTTATGATTTCCATTTCAATACAGAATCTAGAAGTCTTTTGGGGGGGGCAGTAGACAAGAGAATTTATTCTCCTGAGCAAGGGATGTTAGTGCTGGAGAACAAAATAGTTCTTAATTTTTGCACCCAGCGCCAAAATCAAGGACTCACAGCTCGGGTATAGGGTACTGCTAGATGTAGGGTAAAGTTCAGAGGGCCAATGATACCTCAGGAATTTGCATCTGAGGAGCTCAGCATGCTCCTGTACAGGCAGTGAACACAAAGAGGATGGGGAGCCAAGTTGTACTCTAGGCTAATTAGTCCTCTGAGTTCAGCTTAAATGAGGCTCTGTCCAGAATGAGGATGGAGCACCTGACCAGTACTCTAGCCACGCAATGTATGAAGCGGATTAGTAAAAAGATTTGAGCATCCCTGCTCTTTGCCATCCCCCACCTCTGACATTCTTCATTCTAATACCCCCTCATTCCCAGTGCTTCCCCAACATCACCCTCCTCGCCCGATGCTTCCACCTTCACCCCCCTCCTCACCTCCCGCCTCCCCACTGCAGCCCACGGAAGTGCAAGAAAGAACTTCACTGGCCACTGGCACTTGGCAATACAGCTATGGCGCCCAGGTATGTCATGAGACACATGCCCAGAGCATCAGGCCATTTGTACACAGTGCACACAATGGCTGTGAAGTGTCTGTGTTGCAGCACTCGAGCTACATTGCTTACCCCGACACGTTCACGATTTAAAGTTTGAGAGTAGTGGTCAAAGTTTCAGGCCTGGAGGGCAGTCAAGAACATAAGAACATAAGAATTAGGAACAGGAGTAGGCCATCTAGCCCCTCGAGCCTGCTCCGCCATTCAATAAGATCATGGCTGATCAGCTCCACTTACCCGCCCTCTCCCCATAACCCTTAATTCCCTTATTGGTTAAAAATCTATCTATCTGTGACTTGAATACATTCAATGAGCTAGCCTCAACTGCTTCCTTGGGCAGAGAATTCCACAGATTCACAACCCTCTGGGAGAAGAAATTCCTTCTCAACTCAGTTTTAAATTGGCTCCCCCGTATTTTGAGGCTGTGCCCCCTAGTTCTAGCCCTAGTGGGGCCTGGCAGGCTAGTGAGTGTAAAAACTGGAAAAAAATTGGACACTGCTTTTGTTATGTCCGTAATGTACTTAAGAATGATTCCATGAGGCAATGTGTTGTACTCAAACTTTAGTGACCTTGGTCCTTTATTCGTAACTCCAGAGTGAGTTACAAGCATGGTGGGCAGCCTTTTATACTAGGCCCTGCACACCTATGCAGGTGACCCTCAGGTTTCTCACCTCTGGTGGACAGCCTCTGCCACAGGGGCAGGAAATCCCGGTCTCCACCAGTTACACTCTCTAGTGTGCCTCAATGTAATCCTTATTGAAGTACATCAGATAACAAGTCTCCATCTTATGCAACTCTGCAGCCTATATAACATGACTCTCCCCCAAGTCCTTTGTGCCAATTACCTTTGCACTATGTGCTCTGGCATAGTTCTCCCCAGACTTAAGTGCTAATAGCCCTTCCACCTTAGCTGTGCTTTGGCTTGGCTCTCTCCCTGTTAACCCCCCAAGTCTTTTTGCCACAGTTTGGATGGTTGGATGATGCAGTGGAGGCTCCAATGGGTTCTGGGTGTGATCCATGTCTGTATCCATGGCTACATACATCTATTCCTCCACCCCCACCCTCGCCACAGCGAGATCATGCAGCAGGCCCATTACATTAACTTACAGGATCAGACACAATGCAATTACAAAGAAAGGAATTACAGTTTGTATCGTGACACCTTGCTTCAGTGACTCACATTCGTTACATTTTACGGGCGTGCGCCAGGATTGGGTAGATTGCATTCATGGTTCAGTCGTGGTCAGTACTGAGGTAGCAGTACAGGTATGCGAGGACGCTGGTTCCAGAGCAACCGGAAGGGGTCCTAGTCGTCTGATGGCGGCGCTGCGCCCCCTGCTAGCGGGGTAGGCTTGGTTCACTCAGCTTGCCAGAACTCAGGGCCTTTGCCATTGCCTAGTGGTGGGCAGAGCCACAGATGTGTGTGGCCTTCCTGTCCTCCACTGAGGTCTGCAGAATCTTCTGCCTGCTCTCTAACGGTGTTGGGAACCTGGCTGTTCCAAGTCCCGTTTGGGGAACTCATTGGTTCTGACCTTTCGCTACCGGACATGACCGAGGTAGCGACTGGGTCTGGGGGCTGTGCCGTCTCCACCTGGGTGATGGGCAACAGGCGGCCGACTGCACGTATTGGCACCGTTTTTGTTTCCATGTCAGTGGCGTGAGTCAGAGAGGCCTACAAAAGACCGCGAGGTCGGGAGGTCCGTCGCTGAGTCGGGAGTCCGTGAGTCAGAGAGGCCGACAAAAAGCCGCGAGGTCGGGAGGTGCGTCGCTGAGTCTGGAGTCCGTGAGTCAGCGAGGCCTACAAAAGGCCCAGCTTGTGCAGCTACAGGGAGAAGGCAAAAAGAAGTAGAAAGAAATAGAAAGGTGACATCACAGCCAAGGGGGTAAGTGATTGGTTGGTGATTGGTAAGTAGATTTTCTTTTATCTCTTCTATATCAGTGAGCAACTTTTAGCACTGTTGTTGCCAATTTAAGTTAATCTAAGGGTTAAGTCATGGCAGGCGAGCTCGGACAAGTGTTATGCTCCTCCTGTACTATGTGGGAAATCAGGGACGCCTCCGGTGTCCCTGACGACTATGTGTGCGGGAAGTGCATCCGCCTGCAGCTCCTGACGGTCCGCGTTGCGGAATTGGAGCTGAGGGTGAATTTACTCTGGAGCATCCACGATGCTGAGAATGACGTGAGTAGCACGTGTAGCGAGTTGGTCTTACCGCAGGTGAAGGGTCCACAGCCAGTTAGGGAATGGAAGACCAGCAGGAAGAGCAGTGCAAGGAAGGTAGTGCAGGGGTCCCCTGCGGTCATCCCCCTGCAAAACAGATACACCGCTTTGAGTACTGTTGAGGGGGATGACTCATCAGAGGAGGGCAGCAGCTGTCAAGTTCATGGCACCGTGGCTGGCTCTGCTGCACAGGAGGGCAGGAAAAAGAGTGGGAGAGCGATAGCGATGGGGGATTCAATTGTAAGGGAAATAGATAGGCGTTTCTGCGGCCGCAACCGAGACTCCAGGATGGTATGTTGCCTCCCTGGTGCAAGGGTCAAGGATGTCTCGGAGCGGGTGCAGGACATTCTGAAAAGGGAGGGTGAACAGCCAGTTGTCGTGGCGCACATTGGTACCAATGATATAGGTAAAAAAAGGGATGAGGTCCTACGAGACGAATTTAAGGAGCGAGGAGCTAAATTAAAACGTAGGACCTCAAAAGTAGTAATCTCGGGATTGCTACCAGTGCCACGTGCTAGTCAGAGTAGGAATCGCAGGATAGCTCAGATGAATACGTGGCTTGAGCAGCGGTGCAGCAGGGAGGGATTCAAATTCCTGGGGCATTGGAACCCGTTCTGGGGGAGGTGGGACCAGTACAAACCGAATGGTCTGCACCTGGGCAGGACCGGAACCAATGTCCTAGGGGGAGTGTTTGCTAGTGCTGTTGGGGAGGAGTTAAACTAATATGGCAGGGGGATGGGAACCAATGCAGGGAGACAGAGGGAAACAAAATGGAGACAAAAGCAAAAGACAGAATGGAGATGAGTAAAAGTGGAGGGCAGAGAAATCCAAGGCAAAAAACAAAAAGGGCCACTGTACAGCAAAATTCTAAAGGGTCAAAGTGTAATAAAAAGGAAGCATGAAAGCTCGGTGCCTCAATGCAAGGAGTATTCGGAACCCAGGAGAGGGCTCTGATCTCAGATGAACAGGACCCCAAGAAAGAATGCAAAAGGCAGGAGGCAACACAGCAGAGTAGCACTGGGGTAAGTGTAAACCACAAGGTGATAGGAAGGGACAATATGTCTGAATATAAAGGGGCTGCAGGAGGGGTCAAAACTAAAAATCATGGTTTAAAAACTAGTATTAAAACACTCTATCTAAACGCACGCAGCATTCGAAATAAAGTAAATAAGTTGACGGCACAAATCATTACAAATGGGTATGATTTGGTGGCCATTACAGAAACATAGAAACATAGAAAATAGGTGCAGGAGTAGGCCATTCGGCCCTTCTAGCCTGCACCACCATTCAATGAGTTCATGGCTGAACATGCAGCCACATAGCATCCTCCTCGCAGCTCACACTGCCACCTAACTTAGTGTCATCCGCAAATTTGGAGATACTACATTTAATCCCCTCGTCTAAATCATTAATGTACAATGTAAACAGCTGGGGCCCCAGCACAGAATCTTGTGGTACCCCACTAGTCACCGCCTGCCATTCTGAAAAGTACCCATTTACTCCTACATTTTGCTTCCTGTCTGACAACCAGTTCTCAATCCATGTCAGCACACTACCCCCAATCCCATGTGCTTTAACTTTGCACATTAATCTCTTGTGTGGGACCTTGTCGAAAGCCTTCTGAAAGTCCAAATATACCACATCAACTGGTTCTCACTTGTCCACTCCACTGGAAACATCCTCAAAAAATTCTAGAAGATTTATCAAGCATGATTTCCCTTTCACAAATCTATGCTGACTTGGACCTATCATGTCACCTCTTTCCAAATGCGCTGCTATGACATCCTTAATAATTGATTCCATCATCTTACCCACTACCGATGTCAGGCTTACCAGTCTATAATTCCTTGTTTTCTCTCTCCCTTCTTTTTTAAAAAGTGGGGTTACATTGGCTACCCTCCACTCGATAGGAACTGATCCAGAGTCAATGGAATGTTGGAAAATGACTGTCAATGCATCAGCTATTTCCAAAGCCACCTCCTTAAGTACTCTGGGATGCAGTCCATCAGGCCCTGGGGATTTATCGGCCTTCAATCCCATTAATTTCCCCAACACAATTTCCCGACTAATAAGGATTTCCCTCAGTTCCTCCTCCTTACTAGACCCTCTTACCCCTCTTATATCCGGAAGGTTGTTAGTGTCCTCCTCAGTGAATACCGAACCAAAGTACTTGTTCAATTGGTCCGCCATTTCTTTGTTCCCCGTTATGACTTCCCCTGATTCTGACTGCAGGGGACCTACGTTTGTCTTTACTAACCTTTTTCTCTTTACATATCTATAAAAATTTTTGCAATCCGTTTTAATGTTCCCTGCAAGCTCCTTCTCGTACTCCATTTTCCCTGCCCGAATCAAACCCTTTGTCCTCCTCTGCTGAGTTCAAAATTTCTCCCAGTCTCCGGGTTCACTGCTATTTCTGGCCAATTTGTATGTCACTTCCTTGGCTTTAATATTTTCCCTGATTTCCCTTGATAGCCACGGTTGATCCACCTTCCCTTTTTTATTTTTACGACAGACAGGAAGGTACAATTGTTGTAGTTCATCCATGTGGTCTCTAAATGTCTGCCATTGCCCATCCACAGTCAACCCCTTAAGTATCATTCGCCAATCAATCGTAGCTAATTCACGCCTCATATCTTCAAAGTTACCCTTCTTTAAGTTCTGGACCATGGTCTCTGAATTAACTGTTTCGTTCTCCATCCTGATGCAGAATTCCACCATATTATAGTCACTCTTCCCCAAGGGGCCTCGCACAACGGTATTGCTAATTAATCCTCTCTCATTACACAACACCCAGTCTAAGATGGCCTCCCCCCTAGTTGGTTCCTCGACATATTGGTCTAGAAAACCATCCCTTACGCACTCCAGGAAATCCTCCTCCACCGTATTGCTTCTAGTTTGGTTAACCCAATCTATGTGCATATTAAAGTAACCCATTATAACTGCTGCACCCTTATTGCATGCACCCCTAATTTCCTGTTTAATGCCCTCCCCAACATTACTGCTACTGTTTGGAGGTCTGTACACAACTCCCACTAACGTTTTTTGCCCTTTGGTGTTCTGCAGTTCTACCCGTATAGATTCCACATCATCCAAGCTAATGTCCATTCTAACTATTGTGGTTGCAGGGTGGCCAAGACTGGGAATTAAACATACAGGGGTATCTGACAATTCGGAAAGATAGACAAGAAGGGAAAGGAGGTGGGGTAGCTCTGTTAATAAAGGATGATATCAGGGCAGTTGTGAGAGACGATATTGGATCTAATGAACAAAATGTTGAATCATTGTGGGTGGAGATTAGAGATCGTAAGGGCAAAAAGTCACTGGTGGGCGTAGTTTATAGGCCCCCAAATAATAACTTCACGGTGGGGTGGGCAATAATCAAGGGAATAATGGAGGCATGTGAAAAAGGAATGGCAGTAATCATTGGGGATTTTAACCTACATATCGATTGGTCAAATCAAATCGCACGGGTTAGCCTTGAGGAGGAATTCATAGAATGCATACGGGATTGTTTCTTAGAACAGTATGTTACAGAACCTACAAGGAAGCAAGCTATCTTAGATCTGGTCCTGTGTAATGAGACAGGAATAATGAACGATCTCCGAGTAAAAGATCCTCTCGGAATGAGTGATCACAGTATGGTTGAATACAGATTGAGGGTGAGGAAGTAGTGTCTCAAATGAGCGTACTATGCTTAAACAAAGGGGACTACAGTGGGATGAGGGCAGAGTTGGCTAAAGTAGACTGGAAACACAGACTAAACGGTGGCACAATTGAGGAACAGTGGAGGACGTTTAAGGAGCTCTTTCATAGTGCTCAATAAAAATATATTCCAGTGAAAAAGAAGGGCGGTAAGAGAAGGGATGACCAGCTGTGGATAACCAAGTAAATAAAGGAGAGTATCAAATTAAAAACCAATGCGTACAAGGTGGCCAAGGTTAGTGGGAAACGAGCAGATTGGGAAAATTTTAAACGACAGCAAAGAATGACTAAGAAAGCAATAAAGAAAGGAAAGATAGATTACGAAAGTAAACTTGCACCAAACATAAAAACAGATAGTAAAAGCTTTTAAAGATATATGAAACGGAAAAGAGTGACTAAAGTAAATGTTGGTCCCTTAGAAGATGAGAAGAGGGATTTAATAATGGGAAATGTGGAAATGGCTGAGACCTTAAATAATTATTTTGCTTCGGTCTTCACAGTGGAAGACACAAAAACCATGCCAAAAATTGCTGGTCACGGGAATGTGGGAAGGGAGGACTTTGAGATAATCACTAACACTAGGGGGGTAGTGCTGGACAGGCTAATGGGACTCAAGGTAGACAAGTCCTCTGGTCCTGATGAAATGCATCTTGGGTATTAAAAGAGATGGCGGAAGTTATAGCAGATGCATTCGTTATAATCTACCAAAATTCTCTGGACTCTGGGGAGGTACAGCCGATTGGAAAGCAGCTAATGTAATGCCTCTGTTTAAAAAAGGGGGCAGACAAAAGGCAGGTAACTATAGGCCGGTTAGTTTAACATCTGTAGTGGGGAAAATGCTTGAAGCTATCATTAAGGAAGAAATAGCAGGACATCTAGATCGGAATAGTGCAATCAAGCAGGCGCAACATGGATTCATGAAGGGGAAATCATGTTTAACTCATTTACTGGAATTCTTTGAGGATTTCACGAGCATGGTGGATAGAGGTGTACCGATGGATGTGGTGCATTTAGATTTCCAAAAGGCATTCAATAAGGTGCCACACAAAAGGTTACTGCAGAAGATAAAGGTACGCGGAGTCAGAGGAAATGTATTAGCATGGATCGAGAATTGGCTGGCTAACAGAAAGCAGAGAGTCGGGATAAATGAGTCCTTTTTGGGTTGGAAATCGGTGGTTAGTGGTGTGCCACAGGGATCGGTGCTGGGACCACAACTGTTTACAATATACATAGATGACCTGGAAGAGGGGACAGAGTGTAGTGTAACAAAATTTGCAGATGACACAAAGATTAGTGGGAAAGCGGGTTGTGTAGAGGACATAGAGAGGCTGCAAAGAGATTTAGATAGGTTAAGCGAATGGGCTCAGGTTTGGCAGATGGAATACAATGTCGTAAAATGTGAGGTCATCCACCTTGGAAAAAAAAACATGAAAAGGGAATATTATTTGAATGGGGAGAAATTACAACATGCTGCGGTGCAGAGGGACCTGGGGGTCCTTGTGCATGAAACTCTTTTGAGTTTACCTGAAAATAAACATAAACATTAAAACCATGCCACCCGCCTGGGTGACACAGCAGACATTTTCAAGGCCCCTTTTTTTTTTTCTTTTTTTTTGGTTTTTTTTTGGCCGCTAAAATCAAATTTTTCCAGTGCCCCCTATAAAAGGGGAGGGGGACACTAAAAGCACCGGCAATGAAAACAAATTAAACTTTAAAACGTAAAATCAAATTAAGATTTGGTTGCCGGGCGTGATGATGCACTCCAGTCCCTCCGGTGCCCACCTCTCGCGGAAGGCCGCGAGCGTACCGGTGGACACCGCGTGCTCCATCTCCAAGGACACCCTGGACCGGATGTAAGAGCGGAAGAGAGGCAGGCAGTCAGGTTGAACGACCCCCTCGACCGCCCGCTGCCTGGACCGGCTGATGGCACCCTTGGCCGTGCCCAGGAGCAGTCCTACGAGGAGGCCTTCGGACCTACCCGCTCCCCTCCACACAGGGTGCCCAAAGATCAGGAGAGTGGGACTGAAGTGCAGCCAGAATTTCAGGAGCAGCCCCTTCAAATAATGGAACTCCTTGTGCATGAAACTCTTTTGAGTTTACCTGCAAAAACATAAACATTAAAACCATGCCACCCGACCTGGGTGACACAGCAGACATTTTCAAGGCCCCTTTTTTTTTTTAATTTATTTTTTTTTTTGGTTTTTTTTGGGGCGCTAAAATCAAATTTTTCCAGTGCCCCCTATAAAAGGGGAGGGGGACACTAAAAGCACCGGCAATGAAAACAAATTAAACTTTAAAACGTAAAATCAAATTAAAATTTGGTTGCCGGGCGTGATGATGCACTCCAGTCCCTCCGGTGCCCACCTCTCGCGGAAGGCCGCGAGCGTACCGGTGGACACCGCGTGCTCCATCTCCAAGGACACCCTGGACCGGATGTAAGAGCGGAAGAGAGGCAGGCAGTCAGGTTGAACGACCCCCTCGACCGCCCGCTGCCTGGACCGGCTGATGGCACCCTTGGCCGTGCCCAGGAGCAGTCCTACGAGGAGGCCCTCGGACCTACCCGCTCCCCTCCGCACAGGGTGCCCAAAGATCAGGAGAGTGGGACTGAAGTGCAGCCAGAATTTCAGGAGCAGCCCCTTCAAATAATGGAACAGGGGCTGCAACCTTGTGCACTCAATAAAAACATGGAACACGGACTCCTCCAGACCGCAGAAATTGCAGGCGGCCTGGGAGTCCGTGAACCGGCTTAAAAATTTGTTGCACGGCACTGCTCCGTGCACCACCCTCCAGGCCAAGTCCCCGATGAATAGTGGGAGGACCCCTGCGTAGAGTGCCCTCCATCGGGGACCCCCGCCTCCTCCGGACGGCAAGATGGTACGCCATGGCGTGTCCGGACGGCCGGCGAGGATGGCAAAGTTGAGGGTGTGCAGGAGCAGCCCGTACAGGAAACCCCTCCGCGCGGAACTGAAAGGCACGGAGGGGATTTCCCGGAGGCGGCTCAAGTTGTGAGGCGCCGGCCCCCGAGGGAGGTTCCGGGGTTTGGCGCCGATGAGGAATTCCGTCCGGACGGGGGTCAGTTCGGACGGGATCTCCCCACGTGCTTGAGCCTCCTCGATGCACCTAACGGAGTCAGGGCCCAGAGCTGTTTTTAGCGACTCGATGGCATCGGCCGCTTGGCGGACGTTGGCAGAGTTTAGGCGCCGCGCCAGCGTGTCTGGCGCCATCCAGCCCGCTCCTCCGCCATCGAGCAGGTCCCTGACCCTGGTCACCTCACCAGCCACAGCCCTCTCTTCCGACCGCCACATGAAGCCTCGGCCGTGGAGGTACGGATTCCCAAGCAGCGGCTCCTGCAGGACGGCCGCCACTCCAGCCGACGGAGAGCTGCGCTTGGTGGAGACTTTGTTCCAGACCCTGATGAGTTCCCTGTAAAAGACAGGCAGCTCCCGGAGGGCGGTCCTGGCACCCCCCAAGTTCACAAACAGGAGCTGCGTGTCATAATTGAGGTCGAGCTGCTGGCGGAAGAAATACCTCGCCAGAGCGCACCACCTAGGAGGGGGCTCGACGTAAAGGTATCTCTGCAGGGTCTGAAGACGGAAAGTCGCGAGCTGGGCGCTGACGCACACCAACGACTGACCGCCCTCCTCAAGCGGGAGACTCAAGACCGCGGCAGAGACCCAGTGCTTCCTGTTGTTCCAGAAGAAGTCCATCAGCTTCTTCTGTATCTTGGCGACAAACGCAGGGGGAGGGGTCAAAGTGACCAGCCGGTACCACAGCATTGCGGCCACCAGCTGGTTTATGACTAGCGCTCGACCCCTGTAGGACAGCACTCGGAGCAGTCCTGTCCAGCGCCCTAGGCGAGCGGCGACCTTGGCCTCCAGCTCCTGCCAGTTCGCCGGCCAGGCTCCCTCGTCGGGGCTAAGGTAGACTCCCAGATAGAGGAGATGGGTCGTGCTCCAGGCAAAAGGCCTGAGCTCCTCCGGCAGGGAGTCCACCCGCCACTGACCCACCAGGAGTCCGGAACATTTCTCCCAGTTGATCCTGGCGGAGGACGCGGCCGAGTAAATCTCCTGGCACTCACGCATTCTCCGCAGGTCAGCGGGATCCTCTATCGCGAGGAGCACGTCATCGGCGTAAGCCGAGAGGACGACCTCCACGCCCGGCCCTTGCAGAGCCAGTCCCGTCAACCTCGTCCGCAAGAGGCGCAGGAAAGGCTCCACGCAAACGGCGTATAACTGGCCGGACATGGGGCATCCCTGGCGCACCCCTCTCCTAAAGCGAAGGGGCGCCGTCAAGGACCCGTTAACCTTAATCAGACACTCCGCGGCGGCGTACAAAAGTCGGATCCGGGCGACGAAATGCGTCCCGAACCCGAAAGCGCGCAGAGTTCCGAGCAGATAGTCGTGATCCACCCTGTCGAACGCCTTCTCTTGGTCGAGGGATAGGAAGGCGACCGACAGACCAGCCTCCTGGGAACAATGGATGAGGTCCCGGACCAGATGGATGTTATCGTGGATTGTCCGGCCCGGGACCGTGTATGACTGGTCGGGGTGGATCATGTGGTCCAGCACGGCACCAAGGCGAGCAGACATCGCCCTGGCGAAGATTTTGTAGTCCGTGCTGAGGAGGGAGACCGGGCGCCAGTTCTTAAGGAGGCGGAGATCGCCCTTCTTAGGCAGCAGGACGATGACTGCCCTGCGCCAAGAGAGGGGCATCTCCCCGGTCGCCAGACTTTCCCCCAGGACCCGCGCGTAGTCGCTCCCCAGGACGTCCCAGAACGCCCTGTGGAACTCCACGGTCAGCCCGTCCAGCCCCGGGGATTTTCCCCTCGAGAGCCGGGCGAGGGCACCGATCAGCTCCGCCAGGCTTAGCGGAGCTTCCAGATTTTCGGCGCCCTCCGGGCCGACCTTCGGCAGGTCCTCCCACAAAACTCTACGCGCTTCCTCGCTGGACGGATCCGGAGAGAACAGAGCCCCGTAATATTCACGGACCCTGTTGTTGACGCCCTCCGGATCCGAGACGAGAGAGCCGTCGTCGGTCAGCAGCGTCAAGAGCTGCTTACGGACACTCTGCCTTTTTTCCAGCGAGTAGAAGAAGGGGGAGCCGCGGTCCAGATCCCGCAGGAACCGGATCCGCGACCTCACGAACGCGCCTCGGGACCCGACGAGCTGCAGGTCCTTCAGCGCGGCCTTCTTCGCTTCGTACACCGTCCGCAGGGCCGGGTCCTGGACGACTTGACCGAGACGGGCTTCCAGGTCGAGCACCTCTTTTTCTAGGCGCCCGACTCTGGCCGCCCGCCTCTTGGTCGACCCCCTCGCGTACTCTTGACAGAAGACGCGGACATGAGCCTTGCCCACGTCCCACCATAGCCTCAAGGAGGGGAAGCCCCCCTGCTTCCTTCTCCAGTCGGACCAGAATCGACGGAACGAGTCCTGGAACCGCACGTCCTCCAGCAGCCGGTTGTTAAAGTGCCAGTACGCGGACCCCGTCCTCGCGCGGAGCGAAGCGAGCTCCGCCCACACCAGGTGGTGGTCCGAACACGGCACCGGCCGCATGGAGGCCGCCGGGACGCAGGAAACGTACGCCCGAGACACGTAAAGGCGGTCGACTCTAGACCATCCAACTCCAGGCCTCACCCAAGTAAAGGCGCTGGAGTCGGGGTGGAGATTTCGCCAGACGTCCACCAAGTCGAAGGACCCGACCAGGTCCCTCAACTTCTCCATCGCCGTCATGCACTGCGGGGCACCGGAGCGGTCCCTCGCCTCGAGGGTGCAGTTAAAATCCCCCCCGAGGACAATGCAGTCGCCGACGTCGACGGAGCCAAAAAGAGCGGACACCTCTTCAAAGAAGCGCGTTTGCTGCGGGCCGGGATGAGGGGCGTACACGTTCACGAGATGGAGCGGCACGTCCCCCAGGCGAACCGTTACGTGCAGCAAGCGGCCTGGCACGGGCTCCTCGACCCCCAAGATCTCCGGCTGAAAATACGGGCCCAGCAAGATGGCCACCCCACTAGAAATGGCGGTGAGGTGGCTCATGCGGACCTCTCCTTGCCATTCCAGGAGCCACGTGGCTTCGTCTCCCGGAACGGTGTGGGTTTCTTGCAGGAAGCACACCGCATATTTCCCCTCCCGCAGGAGCGAAAAATTGTCAAATCTACGGCGTGCCCCTCTGCCGCCGTTGATGTTGAGGCTGGCTATGGTTATCTTCATGGCAAAAGCATAGTGCAACCTCTACCTTAACCTATTGTGGGGGAGGGAGCGGAGTCTTTTGTTGAACTCCGCTCCCTCCGCAGCCCAGCGAGGAGTCCCTCGAGCTCGCGCAGCTCAAGGTGCTGCTCCTTTGTCAAGGGCCCGCCCGCGGCCAAGGTTTTAACGGCGGCGCGGACAGACCCCTTGATCAGCTCCGGCTCGGACCATTTTTCCAGGGCCAGTCGGGCTTGGTCGCGGCGACCCCGGCTCTGGGCCAAAAAGTCCCGGAGTTCCTTTGCAGGAATGAGGAGGGCCTCAGCGGCGGCCGCGAGCAGATCCACCGCCTCACTGGCGGTGGTCTCTAGGTCTTCACCCGCGTCCCCCACCGAGTCCCCGTCCTCCTCCGGGAGGTGGCCGCCAGCAGCCAGCCCATCGACCGCACAAATGAACCGGCCGCTCCAACCGGCCCTGGCACTGCCCCGATCCCACCCCCAGGATCGTCGGCAGAGGAGTCCCCACTGGGCTCTTTTAAAAATGGTGCTGGGTCGGGAAATTACAGCGGAAGGGGTTCCCCCTCCGCCCCAGGAACCGGAGAACAAGGAGAGACCCGGCCATAGGAGATCCCCAGGCTCCCCAAGTGCTCCAGCTCCAAAGTAAGAGGCGAGGGTGGGTGTTCCTCCCCCTCCCCGCTGCCACCCCCCGGCCCAGCATCTACAGTTTCATTAAAAACAGTAAATTGTGTTTCTGCCGGGTCGAGCAAATCCCGGGGGAAGTTGGGTATTGGCTGGGCGGGCTCAGGTTCGGCCTTTTCGGCCCCGCCCGCCTCAGTCCCCGGGACGCCCGGCCCGGCGGCTACGCATTCCTCTGCGGTCCCCACGCCCCCCACGACAGGCAGATCTTCCACTCCATCCCCGGGAGGCAGAGGCTGGGCAGCCTCAACTGTTTCACCCTCCCCGGGGACAGACTCCTCCCGCCTACGGCGCTGCTTGGGGGCGCTGGTTGGGGACGCGGGACACGCGGCGGGCACCGACTCCTCCACGGAGGGATGTTGTTCCCGCTCCGCCTCATCGGAGCCGCGCCTCCTTTTGTTCCTGGGGGCGCGCGGAGGCAGGGAGACCCCCATGTCTGCCGAGGCCTCCCGCTCCGCCCCCCCCTTTTCCTTTCCTTTCCCGCGCCCGGGCCCCTCTGTGGTGTTATTCAAGGGCTCGGGCACGGGCTCGGGGCACCACGCGCTCGCCGGTGACTGGGTTGGGCTGAGCGCGGTGGTCAAATTATCTGGCGCACCGAGGGGACCCGCCTCTTGATGTTTTGCCTTCTTCCGCGCCTTCTTTCCGGTCGGACGCTCTCCCTCCCCCCCGCCGGAGGCCCTGAAAACAAAGGCCTCCGACGATGCCCGCGCACCTACGGCTCCCGGCACGCGGACGCAACTAGGGGGAGGGGTGGCGGCGGCGCCAGCCTTGGCCGCCTTCGGTGGTTTGGCGGCCTTGGAGGCGGGGCAGTTCTAACGAACATGCCCCACCTCCCTGCAGGCATGGCACCGCACGCCGTCCGACGTCCAGAAGACGCGGTAGGCAGTCCCCTCGTGCACCACATTAAAATTCCCCTCCGTCGTGTCCTCCCGCGCCAGCCGGACAAAGAGCTGGCGGCGGAAGGAGAACACGTGGCGCAGGCTGTTCTCCCTGAGGCCGAGCGGTATGGGGTTGATCCCTGACCTTACCTCCCCCAGTTGTTGTAGGTGAGGGAGGAGGAGCTCAGCGGGAACAAAGGGCGGGACGTTTGAAATGATGACCCTCTGCGCGGTGGCCTCGAGAGGGTCCACCGGCAGGAACGTCCCGCCCACCGTGAGCCCCTTTTCGAGGGCCAGGGACACCGCCCGCTCCGACCCCAGGAAGAACACGGCCTTCCCAGACATCTTGGAGGCTGCGACAATGGCCGAGGGGCCGACTACCCCAGCCATCGCCCGCACGCACTCCTCGATGGTCATTGTGGGGTGAGTGTAGCTCTTGACCCCGTGTTTTTTAGTAATGAGTCTGAAAGGTGGCAGGGCAGCGGGTGGCGCAGGAGGGGCCGTGGAAGCGGTTGCCACCTGCGCATATGTCTTCGCTGGCCCTGCCACCGGCGTGGATGGGGTCGCCATCACGGGGTCCCTTTAAGGGCTACACCCACCCCAAAGTCACAGGCCTTAATGGTCTTTAATGGCCTCGTATATTTAACTGAGCAGAGGAGCCCTTAACGAGGCACCTCTCCCCTCGTTGACAATTGGGGAGAGGCCTTGCTCCCTCTGCTCAGTTGTCTTAATTGGGTTTTTTTTTAAATTAGGAAGAAAAGGGGCCTCAGAGAGAGAGGGGAGAAACAGAGTAGCAGAGAAAGAGAGAGGGGGGTGGGAAGGGGGGGGGACTGCGAGGGCAGGTCTCCCCTCGCAGCTGTGGGTGGGTGCACTCCCCAGATGGCAAAACACAAAAGTCTTTGGGGTGGTCTTCAGGTGGGGGGAGAAGACGTCTTCACCTGGGGTAGCTGGAGCCACCAGGCACACAATCCTAAACGATCTTTAATAGGGTGATTAATGAAAATCTTCAGCCTGGTAGCTCCAGCTATCCCAGGCTAGGCAAAATGTGGGGGGTGGGGGGGGTTCCAATTGTGGGGGGGGGCCTAGTTGTAAGCACGGCCCCCACGCACACTACCACACACGCACACACTCCCCGCGATGTTCCGGCCCTCAGTGGTCTTCTTTCCTCCCCCCACCGATACAACAAAGTCTGTTTGGGGAAATGCACCCACACCCACCTGTAGAATGTAGAGTCTCCCTCCTTCCACACTGGATGTTGTTGGTCTTTTCCCCCTCTCTCCAACTCTTTGCAGAAATGGTAAAGTTGTTAAAGTTTTCTGTTCTCCTCCTCTCCCTCTGGATAGAAGTTGGTGGTGAAGCCCCTTCCTTCCTTCTCTTCCTGGGCTGGTCTCAGGGCTCTCCAGGCAGGAGCTCAAGTTGCTAGCTGCTTCCCTCACTGCTCACAGCTCCAACTGTGCAGGACACGCCTCTACTGCTCTACCATTGGTTCCTTGTGCATGAAACTCTTTTAGAGTCTACCTGCAAAACATAAACATTAAACTGTGCCACCCGACCTGGGTGACACACCAGACATTTACAAGGCCCTTTTTTCCATTTTTTGGTTTTTTTTTTGTGTTTTTTTTTTTTTTTTTTTTTTTGGGCACTAAAATCACAATTTTTCCCCAGTGCCCCCTATAAAAGGGAAGGGGACACTAAAAGCACCGGCAATTAAAACAAATTAACTTTAAAACGTAAAATCAAATTAAAATTTGGTTGCCGGGCGTGATGATGCACTCCAGTCCCTCCGGTGCCCACCTCTCGCGGAAGGCCGCGAGCGTACCGGTGGACACCGCGTGCTCCATCTCCAAGGACACCCTGGACCGGATGTAAGAGCAGAAGAGAGGCAGGCAGTCAGGTTGAACGACCCCCTCGACCGCCCGCTGCCTGGACCGGCTGATGGCACCCTTGGCCGTGCCCAGGAGCAGTCCTACGAGGAGGCCTTCGGACCTACCTGCTCCCCTCCGCACAGGGTGCCCAAAGATCAGGAGAGTGGGACTGAAGTGCAGCCAGAATTTCAGGAGCAGCCCCTTCAAATAGTGGAACAGGGGCTGCAACCTTGTGCATTCAATAAAAACATGGAACACGGACTCCTCCAGACCGCAGAAATTGCAGGCGGCCTGGGAGTCCGTGAACCGGCTTAAAAATTTGTTGCACGGCACTGCTCCGTGCACCACCCTCCAGGCCAAGTCCCCGATGAATAGTGGGAGGACCCCTGCGTAGAGTGCCCTCCATCGGGGACCCCCGCCTCCTCCGGACGGCAAGATGGTACGCCATGGCGTGTCCGGACGGCCGGCGAGGATGGCAAAGTTGAGGGTGTGCAGGAGCAGCCCGTACAGGAAACCCCTCCGCGCGGAACTGAAAACCACAGCATTGCGGCCACCAGCTGGTTTATGACTAGCGCTCGACCCCTGTAGGACAGCACTCGGAGCAGTCCTGTCCAGCGCCCTAGGCGAGCGGCGACCTTGGCCTCCAGCTCCTGCCAGTTCGCCGGCCAGGCTCCCTCGTCGGGGCTAAGGTAGACTCCCAGATAGAGGAGATGGGTCGTGCTCCAGGCAAAAGGCCTGAGCTCCTCCGGCAGGGAGTCCACCCGCCACTGACCCACCAGGAGTCCGGAACATTTCTCCCAATTGATCCTGGCGGAGGACGCGGCCGAGTAAATCTCCTGGCACTCACGCATCCTCCGCAGGTCAGCGGGATCCTCTACCGCGAGGAGCACGTCATCGGCGTAAGCCGAGAGGACGACCTCCACGCCCGGCCCTTGCAGAGCCAGTCCCGTCAACCTCGTCCGCAAGAGGCGCAGGAAAGGCTCCACGCGAACGGCGTATAACTGGCCGGACATGGGGCATCCCTGGCGCACCCCTCTCCTAAAGCGAAGGGGCGCCGTCAAGGACCCGTTAACCTTAATCAGACACTCCGCGGCGGCGTACAAAAGTCGGATCCGGGCGACGAAATGCGTCCCGAACCCGAAAGCGCGCAGAGTTCCGAGCAGATAGTCGTGATCCACCCTGTCGAACGCCTTCTCTTGGTCGAGGGATAGGAAGGCGACCGACAGACCAGCCTCCTGGGAACAATGGATGAGGTCCCGGACCAGATGGATGTTATCGTGGATTGTCCGGCCCGGGACCGTGTATGACTGGTCGGGGTGGATCATGTGGTCCAGCACGGCACCAAGGCGAGCAGACATCGCCCTGGCGAAGATTTTGTAATCCGTGCTGAGGAGGGAGACCGGGCGCCAGTTCTTAAGGAGGCGGAGATCGCCCTTCTTAGGCAGCAGGACGATGACTGCCCTGCGCCAAGAGAGGGGCATCTCCCCGGTCGCCAGACTTTCCCCCAGGACCCGCGCGTAGTCGCTCCCCAGGACGTCCCAGAACGCCCTGTGGAACTCCACGGTCAGCCCGTCCAGCCCCGGGGATTTTCCCCTCGAGAGCCGGGCGAGGGCACCGGTCAGCTCCGCCAGGCTTAGCGGAGCTTCCAGATTTTCGGCGCCCTCCGGGCTGACCTTCGGCAGGTCCTCCCACAAAACTCTACGCGCTTCCTCGCTGGACGGATCCGGAGAGAACAGAGCCCCGTAATATTCACGGACCCTGTTGTTGACGCCCTCCGGATCCAAGACGAGAGAGCCGTCGTCGGCCAGCAGCGTCAAGAGCTGCTTACGGACACTCTGCCTTTTTTCCAGCGAGTAGAAGAAGGGGGAGCCGCGGTCCAGATCCCGCAGGAACCGGATCCGCGACCTCACGAACGCGCCTCGGGACCCGACGAGCTGCAGGTCCTTCAGCGCGGCCTTCTTCGCTTCGTACACCGTCCGCAGGGCCGGGTCCTGGACGACTTGACCGAGACGGGCTTCCAGGTCGAGCACCTCTTTTTCTAGGCGCCCGACTCTGGCCGCCCGCCTCTTGGTCGACCCCCTCACGTACTCTTGACAGAAGACGCGGACGTGAGCCTTGCCCACGTCCCACCATAGCCTCAAGGAGGGGAAGCCCCCCTGCTTCCTTCTCCAGTCGGACCAGAATCGACGGAACAAGTCCTGGAACCGCACGTCCTCCAGCAGCCGGTTGTTAAAGTGCCAGTACGCGGACCCCGTCCTCGCGCGGAGCGAAGCGAGCTCCGCCCACACCAGGTGGTGGTCCGAACACGGCACCGGCCGCATGGAGGCCGCCGGGACGCAGGAAACGTACGCCCGAGACACGTAAAGGCGGTCGACTCTAGACCATCCAACTCCAGGCCTCACCCAAGTAAAGGCGCTGGAGTCGGGGTGGAGATTTCGCCAGACGTCCACCAAGTCGAAGGACCCGACCAGGTCCCTCAACTTCTCCATCGCCGTCATGCACTGCGGGGCACCGGAGCGGTCCCTCGCCTCGAGGGTGCAGTTAAAATCCCCCCCGAGGACAATGCAGTCGCCGACGTCGACGGAGCCAAGAAGAGCGGACACCTCTTCAAAGAAGCGCGTCTGCTGCGGGCCGGGATGAGGGGCGTACACGTTCACGAGATGGAGCGGCACGTCCCCCAGGCGAACCGTTACGTGCAGCAAGCGGCCTGGCACGGGCTCCTCAACCCCCAAGATCTCCGGCTGAAAATGCGGGCCCAGCAAGATGGCCACCCCACTAGAAATGGCGGTGAGGTGGCTCATGCGGACCTCTCCTTGCCATTCCAGGAGCCACGTGGCTTCGTCTCCCGGAACGGTGTGGGTTTCTTGCAGGAAGCACACCGCATATTTCCCCTCCCGCAGGAGCGAAAAATTGTCAAATCTACGGCGTGCCCCTCTGCCGCCGTTGATGTTGAGGCTGGCTATGGTTATCTTCATGGCAAAAGCATAGTGCAACCTCTACCTTAACCTATTGTGGGGGAGGGAGCGGAGTCTTTTGTTGAACTCCGCTCCCTCCGCAGCCCAGCGAGGAGTCCCTCGAGCTCGCGCAGCTCAAGGTGCTGCTCCTTTGTCAAGGGCCCGCCCGCGGCCAAGGTTTTAACGGCGGCGCGGACGGACCCCTTGATCAGCTCCGGCTCGGACCATTTTTCCAGGGCCAGTCGGGCTTGGTCGCGGCGACCCCGGCTCTGGGCCAAAAAGTCCCGGAGTTCCTTTGCAGGAATGAGGAGGGCCTCAGCGGCGGCCGCGAGCAGATCCACCGCCTCACTGGCGGTGGTCTCTAGGTCTTCACCCGCGTCCCCCACCGAGTCCCCGTCCTCCTCCGGGAGGTGGCCGCCAGCAGCCAGCCCATCGACCGCACAAGGTACGGCAAATGAACCGGCCGCTCCAACCGGCCTTGGCACTGCCCCGATCCCACCCCCAGGATCGTCGGCAGAGGAGTCCCCACTGGGCTCTTTTAAAAATGGTGCTGGGTCGGGAAATTACAGCGGAAGGGGTTCCCCCTCCGCCCCAGGAACCGGAGAACAAGGAGAGACCCGGCCATAGGAGATCCCCAGGCTCCCCAAGTGCTCCAGCCCCAAAGTAAGAGGCGAGGGTGGGTGTTCCTCCCCCTCCCCGCTGCCACCCCCCGGCCCAGCATCTACAGTTTCATTAAAATCAGTTCGTGTTTCTGCCGGGTCGAGCGACTCCCGGGGGAAGTTGGGTATTGGCTGGGCGGGCTCAGGTTCGGCCTTTTCGGCCTCGCCCGCCTCAGTCCCCGGGACACCCGGCCCGGCGGCAATGCATTCTTCCGCTGGCCCCACGCCCCCCACGACAGGCAGATCTTCCACTCCATCCCCAGGAGGCAGCGGCTGGGCAGCCTCGACTACCTCACCCTCCCCGGGGACAGACTCTTCGCGCCTGCAGCGCAATTTGGGAGCGCTGGTGGGGGACGCGGGACACGCGGCGGGCACCGACTCCTCCGCGGAGGGATGTTGTTCCCCCTCCGCCTCATTGGAGCCGCGCCTCCTTTTGTTCCTGGGGGTGCGCGGAGGCAGGGAGACCCCCATGTCTGCCGAGGCCTCCCGCTCCGCCCCCCCCTTTTCCTTTTCTTGCCCGCGCCCGGGCCCCTCTGTGGTGTTGTTCAAGGGCTCGGGCACGGGCTCGGGGCACCCCGCGCTCGCCGGTGACTGGGTTTGGCTGAGCGCGGTGGTCAAATTGTCTGGCGCACCGAGGGGACCCGCCTCTAGATGTTTTGCCTTCTTCCGCGCCTTCTTTCCGGTCGGACGCTCTCCCTCCCCCCCGCCGGAGGCCCTGAAAACAAAGGCCTCCGACGATGCCCGCGCACCCATGGCTCCCGGCACGCGGACGCAACTAGGGGGAGGGGTGGCGGCGGCGCCAGCCTTGGCCGCCTTCGGTGGTTTGGTGGCCTTGGAGGCGGGGCAGTTCTTGCGAACGTGCCCCACCTCCCTGCAGGCATGGCACCGCACGCCGTCTGACGTCCAAAAGACGCGGTAGGCAGTCCCCTCGTGCACCACATTAAAGTTCCTCTCCGTCGTCTCCTCCCGCGCCAGCCGGACAAAGAGCTGGCGGCGGAAGGAGAACACGTGGCGCAGGCTGCTCTCCCTGAGGCCGAGCGGTATGGGGTTGATCCCCGACCTTACCTCCCCCAGTTGTTGTAGGTGACGGAGGGGGAGCTCAGCGGGAACAAAGGGCGGGACGTTTGAAATGATGACCCTCTGCGCGGTGGCCTCGAGAGGGTCCACCGGCAGGAACGTCCCGCCCACCGTGAGCCCCTTTTCGAGGGCCAGGGACACCGCCCGCTCCGACCCCAGGAAGAACACGGCCTTCCCAGACATCTTGGAGGCTGCGACAATGGCCGAGGGGCCGACTACCCCAGCCATCGCCCGCACGCACTCCTCGATGGTCATTGTGGGGTGAGTGTAGCTCTTGACCCCGTGTTTTTTAGTAATGAGTCTGAAAGGTGGCAGGGCAGCGGGTGGCGCAGGAGGGGCCGTGGAAGCGGTTGCCACCTGCGCATACGTCCTTGCTGGCCCTGCCACCGGCGTGGATGGGGTCGCCATCACGGGGTCCCTTTAAGGGCTACACCCACCCCAAAGTCACAGGCCTTAATGGTCTTTAATGGCCTCGTATATTTAACTGAGCAGAGGAGCCCTTAACGAGGCACCTCTCCCCTCGTTGACAATTGGGGAGAGGCCTTGCTCCCTCTGCTCAGTTGTCTTAATTGGGTTTTTTTTTAAATTAGGAAGAAAAGGGGCCTCAGAGAGAGAGGGGAGAAACAGAGTAGCAGAGAAAGAGAGAGGGGGGTGGGAAGGGGGGGGGACTGCGAGGGCAGGTCTCCCCTCGCAGCTGTGGGTGGGTGCACTCCCCAGATGGCAAAACACAAAAGTCTTTGGGGTGGTCTTCAGGTGGGGGGAGAAGACGTCTTCACCTGGGGTAGCTGGAGCCACCAGGCACACAATCCTAAACGATCTTTAATAGGGTGATTAATGAAAATCTTCAGCCTGGTAGCTCCAGCTATTCCAGGCTAGGCAAAATGTGGGGGGTGGGGGGGGTTCCAATTGTGGGGGGGGGCCTAGTTGTAAGCACGGCCCCCACGCACACTACCACACACGCACACACCCCCCGCGATGTTCCGGCCCTCAGTGGTCTTCTTTCCTCCCCCCACCGATACAACAAAGTCTGTTTGGGGAAATGCACCCACACCCACCTGTAGAATGTAGAGTCTCCCTCCTTCCACACTGGATGTTGTTGGTCTTTTCCCCCTCTCTCCAACTCTTTGCAGAAATGGTAAAGTTGTTAAAGTTTTCTGTTCTCCTCCTCTCCCTCTGGATAGAAGTTGGTGGTGAAGCCCCTTCCTTCCTTCTCTTCCTGGGCTGGTCTCAGGGCTCTCCAGGCAGGAGCTCAAGTTGCTAGCTGCTTCCCTCACTGCTCACAGCTCCAACTGTGCAGGACACGCCTCTACTGCTCTACCATTGGTTCCTTGTGCATGAAACTCTTTTGAGTTTACCTGCGAAAACATAAAACATTAAAGAGTGCCACCCGACCTGGGTGACACTCCAGACATTTACAAGGCCCTTTTTTTCCCCCCTTTTTTTTTTTTTTGTGTTTTTCTTTTTTGGTTTTTTTTTGGGCACTAAAATCACAATTTTTTCCCCAGTGCCCCCTATAAAAGGGAAGGGGGACACTAAAAGCACCGGCAATTAAAACAAATTAACTTTAAAACGTAAAATCAAATTAAAATTTGGTTGCCGGGCGTGATGATGCACTCCAGTCCCTCCGGTGCCCACCTCTCGCAGAAGGCCGCGAGCGTACCGGTGGACACCGCGTGCTCCATCTCCAAGGACACCCTGGACCGGATGTAAGAGCGGAAGAGAGGCAGGCAGTCAGGTTGAACGACCCCCTTGACCGCCCGCTGCCTGGACCGGCTGATGGCACCCTTGGCCGTGCCCAGGAGCAGTCCTACGAGGAGGCCTTCGGACCTACCCGCTCCCCTCCGCACAGGGTGCCCAAAGATCAGGAGAGTGGGACTGAAGTGCAGCCAGAATTTCAGGAGCAGCCCCTTCAAATAGTGGAACAGGGGCTGCAACCTCGTGCATTCAATAAAAACATGGAACACGGACTCCTCCAGACCGCAGAAATTGCAGGCGGCCTGGGAGTCCGTGAACCGGCTTAAAAATTTGTTGCACGGCACTGCTCCGTGCACCACCCTCCAGGCCAAGTCCCCGATGAATAGTGGGAGGACCCCTGCGTAGAGTGCCCTCCATCGGGGACCCCCGCCTCCTCCGGACGGCAAGATGGTACGCCATGGCGTGTCCGGACGGCCGGCGAGGATGGCAAAGTTGAGGGTGTGCAGGAGCAGCCCGTACAGGAAACCCCTCCGCGCGGAACTGAAAGGCACGGAGGGGATTTCCCGGAGGCGGCTCAAGTTGTGAGGCGCCGGCCCCCGAGGGAGGTTCCGGGGTTTGGCGCCGATGAGGAATTCCGTCCGGACGGGGGTCAGTTCGGACGGGATCTCCCCACGTGCTTGAGCCTCCTCGATGCACCTAACGGAGTCAGGGCCCAGAGCTGTTTTTAGCGACTCGATGGCATCGGCCGCGTGGCGGACGTTGGCAGAATTTAGGCGCCGCGCCAGCGTGTCTGGCGCCATCCAGCCCGCTCCTCCGCCATCGAGCAGGTCCCTGACCCTGGTCACCTCACCAGCCACAGCCCTCTCTTCCGACCGCCACATAAAGCCTCGGCCGTGGAGGTACGGATTCCCGAGCAGCGGCTCCTGCAGGACGGCCGCCACTCCAGCCGGCGGAGAGCTGCGCTTGGTGGAGACTTTGTTCCAGACCCTGATGAGTTCCCTGTAAAAGACAGGCAGCTCCCGGAGGGCGGTCCTGGCACCCCCCAAGTTCACAAACAGGAGCTGCGTGTCATAATTGAGGTCGAGCTGCTGGCGGAAGAAATACCTCGCCAGAGCGCACCACCTAGGAGGGGGCTCGACGTAAAGGTATCTCTGCAGGGTCTGAAGACGGAAAGTCGCGAGCTGGGCGCTGATGCACACCAACGACTGACCGCCCTCCTCAAGCGGGAGACTCAAGACCGCGGCAGAGACCCAGTGCTTCCTGTTGTTCCAGAAGAAGTCCACCAGCTTCTTCTGTATCTTGGCGACAAACGCAGGGGGAGGGGTCAAAGTGACCAGCCGGTACCACAGCATTGCGGCCACCAGCTGGTTTATGACTAGCGCTCGACCCCTGTAGGACAGCACTCGGAGCAGTCCTGTCCAGCGCCCTAGGCGAGCGGCGACCTTGGCCTCCAGCTCCTGCCAGTTCGCCGGCCAGGCTCCCTCGTCGGGGCTAAGGTAGACTCCCAGATAGAGGAGATGGGTCGTGCTCCAGGCAAAAGGCCTGAGCTCCTCCGGCAGGGAGTCCACCCGCCACTGACCCACCAGGAGTCCGGAACATTTCTCCCAGTTGATCCTGGCGGAGGACGCTGCCGAGTAAATCTCCTGGCACTCACGCATCCTCCGCAGGTCAGCGGGATCCTCTATCGCGAGGAGCACGTCATCGGCGTAAGCCGAGAGGACGACCTCCACGCCCGGCCCTTGCAGAGCCAGTCCCGTCAACCTCGTCCGCAAGAGGCGCAGGAAAGGCTCCACGCAAACGGCGTATAACTGGCCGGACATGGGGCATCCCTGGCGCACCCCTCTCCTAAAGCGAAGGGGCGCCGTCAAGGACCCGTTAACCTTAATCAGACACTCCGCGGCGGCGTACAAAAGTCGGATCCGGGCGACGAAATGCGTCCCGAACCCGAAAGCGCGCAGAGTTCCGAGCAGATAGTCGTGATCCACCCTGTCGAACGCCTTCTCTTGGTCGAGGGATAGGAAGGCGACCGACAGACCAGCCTCCTGGGAACAATGGATGAGGTCCCGGACCAGATGGATGTTGTCGTGGATTGTCCGGCCCGGGACCGTGTATGACTGGTCGGGGTGGATCATGTGGTCCAGCACGGCACCAAGGCGAGCAGACATCGCCCTGGCGAAGATTTTGTAGTCCGTGCTGAGGAGGGAGACCGGGCGCCAGTTCTTAAGGAGGCGGAGATCGCCCTTCTTAGGCAGCAGGACGATGACTGCCCTGCGCCAAGAGAGGGGCATCTCCCCGGTCGCCAGACTTTCCCCCAGGACCCGCGCGTAGTCGCTCCCCAGGACGTCCCAGAACGCCCTGTGGAACTCCACGGTCAGCCCGTCCAGCCCCGGGGATTTTCCCCTCGAGAGCCGGGCGAGGGCACCGGTCAGCTCCGCCAGGCTTAGCGGAGCTTCCAGATTTTCGGCGCCCTCCGGGCCGACCTTCGGCAGGTCCTCCCACAAAACTCTACGCGCTTCCTCGCTGGACGGATCCGGAGAGAACAGAGCCCCGTAATATTCACGGACCCTGTTGTTGACGCCCTCCGGATCCGAGACGAGAGAGCCGTCGTCGGCCAGCAGCGTCAAGAGCTGCTTACGGACACTCTGCCTTTTTTCCAGCGAGTAGAAGAAGGGGGAGCCGCGGTCCAGATCCCGCAGGAACCGGATCCGCGACCTCACGAACGCGCCTCGGGACCCGACGAGCTGCAGGTCCTTCAGCGCGGCCTTCTTCGCTTCGTACACCGTCCGCAGGGCCGGGTCCTGGACGACTTGACCGAGACGGGCTTCCAGGTCGAGCACCTCTTTTTCTAGGCGCCCGACTCTGGCCGCCCGCCTCTTGGTCGACCCCCTCGCGTACTCTTGACAGAAGACGCGGACGTGAGCCTTGCCCACGTCCCACCATAGCCTCAAGGAGGGGAAGCCCCCCTGCTTCCTTCTCCAGTCGGACCAGAATCGACGGAACGAGTCCTGGAACCGCACGTCCTCCAGCAGCCGGTTGTTAAAGTGCCAGTACGCGGACCCCGTCCTCGCGCGGAGCGAAGCGAGCTCCGCCCACACCAGGTGGTGGTCCGAACACGGCACCGGCCGCATGGAGGCCGCCGGGACGAAGGAAACGTACGCCCGAGACACGTAAAGGCGGTCGACTCTAGACCATCCAACTCCAGGCCTCACCCAAGTAAAGGCGCTGGAGTCGGGGTGAAGATTTCGCCAGACGTCCACCAAGTCGAAGGACCCGACCAGGTCCCTCAACTTCTCCATCGCCGTCATGCACTGCGGGGCACCGGAGCGGTCCCTCGCCTCGAGGGTGCAGTTAAAATCCCCCCCGAGGACAATGCAGTCGCCGACGTCGACGGAGCCAAGAAGAGCGGACACCTCTTCAAAGAAGCGCGTCTGCTGCGGGCCGGGATGAGGGGCGTACACGTTCACGAGATGGAGCGGCACATCCCCCAGGCGAACCGTTACGTGCAGCAAGCGGCCTGGCACGGGCTCCTCGACCCCCAAGATCTCCGGCTGAAAATGCGGGCCCAGCAAGATGGCCACCCCACTAGAAATGGCGGTGAGATGGCTCATGCGGACCTCTCCTTGCCATTCCAGGAGCCACGTGGCTTCGTCTCCCGGAACGGTGTGGGTTTCTTGCAGGAAGCACACCGCATATTTCCCCTCCCGCAGGAGCGAAAAATTGTCAAATCTACGGCGTGCCCCTCTGCCGCCGTTGATGTTGAGGCTGGCTATGGTTATCTTCATGGCAAAAGCATAGTGCAACCTCTACCTTAACCTATTGTGGGGGGGGGAGCGGAGTCTTTTGTTGAACTCCGCTCCCTCCGCAGCCCAGCGAGGAGTCCCTCGAGCTCGCGCAGCTCAAGGTGCTGCTCCTTTGTCAAGGGCCCGCCCGCGGCCAAGGTTTTAACGGCGGCGCGGACGGACCCCTTGATCAGCTCTGGCTCGGACCATTTTTCCAGGGCCAGTCGGGCTTGATCGCGGCGACCCCGGCTCTGGGCCAAAAAGTCCCGGAGTTCCTTTGCAGGAATGAGGAGGGCCTCAGCGGCGGCCGCGAGCAGATCCACCGCCTCACTGGCGGTGGTCTCTAGGTCTTCACCCGCGTCCCCCACCGAGTCCCCGTCCTCCTCCGGGAGGTGGCCGCCAGCAGCCAGCCCATCGACCGCACAAGGTACGGCAAATGAACCGGCCGCTCCAACCGGCCCTGGCACTGCCCCGATCCCACCCCCAGGATCGTCGGCAGAGGAGTCCCCACTGGGCTCTTTTAAAAATGGTGCTGGGTCGGGAAATAACAGCGGAAGGGGTTCCCCCTCCGCCCCAGGAACCGGAGAACAAGGAGAGACCCGGCCATAGGAAATCCCCAGGCCCTCCAAGTGCTCCAGCTCCAAAGTAAGAGGCGAGGGTGGGTGTTCCTCCCCCTCCCCGCTGCCACCCCCCGGCCCAGCATCTACAGTGTCATTAAAACCAATAAATTGTTTTTCTGCCGGGTCGAGCGACTCCCGGGGGAAGTGGGATAATAGCTGGGCGGGCTCAGGTTCGGCCTTTTCGGCCCCGCCCGCCTCGGTCCCCGGGACGCACGACCCGGCGGCTACGCATTCTTCCACTGGTCCCACGCCCCCCACGACAGGCAGATCTTCTATGCCCTCCCCAGGAGGCAGCGGCTGGGCAGCCTCGACTGCCTCACCCTCCCCGGGGACAGACTCCTCGCGCCTGCAGCGCAATTTGGGAGCGCTGGTGGGGGACGCGGGACACGCGGCGGGCACCGACTCCTCCACGGAGGGATGTTGTTCCCCCTCCGTCTCATCGGAGCCGCGCCTCCTTTTGTTCCTGGGGGCGCGCGGAGGCAGGGAGATCCCCATGTCTGCCGAGGCCTCCCGCTCCGCCCCCCCCTTTTCCTTTCCTTTCCCGCGCCCGGGCCCCTCTGTGGTGTTATTCAAGGGCTCGGGCACGGGCTCGGGGCACCACGCGCTCGCCGGTGACGGGGTTGGGCTGAGCGCGGTGGTCAAATTATCTGGCGCACCGAGGGGACCCGCCTCTAGATGTTTTGCCTTCTTCCGCGCCTTCTTTCCGGTCGGACGCTCTCCCTCCCCCCCGCCGGAGGCCCTGAAAACAAAGGTCTCCGACGATGCCCGCGCACCCATGGCTCCCGGCACGCGGACGCAGCTACGGGGAGGGGTGGCGGCGGCGCCAGCCTTGGCCGCCTTCGGTGGTTTGGCGGCCTTGGAGGCGGGGCAGTTCTTACGAACATGCCCCACCTCCCTGCAGGCATGGCACCGCACGCCGTCCGACGTCCAGAAGACGCGGTAGGCAGTCCCCTCGTGCACCACATTAAAACTTCCCTCCGTCGTCTCCTCCCGCGCCAGCCGGACAAAGAGCTGGCGGCGGAAGGAGAACACGTGGCGCAGGCTGTTCTCCCTGAGGCCGAGCGGTATGGGGTTGATCCCTGACCTTACCTCCCCCAGTTGGTGTAGGTGAGGGAGGAGGAACTCAGCGGGAACAAAGGGCGGGACGTTTGAAATGATGACCCTCTGCGCGGTGGCCTCGAGAGGGTCCACCGGCAGGAACGTCCCGCCCACCGTGAGCCCCTTTTCAAGGGCCAGGGACACCGCCCGCTCCGACCCCAGGAAGAACACGGCCTTCCCAGACATCTTGGAGGCTGCGACAATGGCCGAGGGGCCGACTACCCCAGCCATCGCCCGCACGCACTCCTCGATGGTCATTGTGGGGTGAGTGTAGCTCTTGACCCCGTGTTTTTTAGTAATGAGTCTGAAAGGTGGCAGGGCAGCGGGTGGCGCAGGAGGGGCCGTGGAAGCGGTTGCCACCTGCGCATACGTCCTTGCTGGCCCTGCCACCGGCGTGGATGGGGTCGCCATCACGGGGTCCCTTTAAGGGCTACACCCACCCCAAAGTCACAGGCCTTAATGCTCTTTAATGGCCTCGTATCTTTAACTGAGCAGAGGAGCCCTTAACGAGGCACCTCTCCCCTCGTTGACAATTGGGGAGAGGCCTTGCTCCCTCTGCTCAGTTGTCTTAATTGGGTTTTGTTTTTTTTAAAATTAGGAAGAAAAGGGGCCTCAGAGAGAGAGGGGAGAAACAGAGGGTAACGGAGAAAGAGAGAGGGGGGTGGGAAGGGGGGGGGACTGCGAGGGCAGGTCTCCCCTCGCAGCTGTGGGTGGGTGCACTCCCCAGATGGCAAAACACAAAAGTCTTTGGGGTGGTCTTCAGGTGGGGGGAGAAGACGTCTTCACCTGGGGTAGCTGGAGCCACCAGGCACACAATCCTAAACGATCTTTAATAGGGTGATTAATGAAAATCTTCAGCCTGGTAGCTCCAGCTATCCCAGGCTAGGCAAAATGTGGGGGGTGGGGGGGGTTCCAATTGTGGGGGGGGGCCTAGTTGTAAGCACGGCCCCCACGCACACTACCACACACGCACACACCCCTCGCGATGTTCCGGCCCTCAGTGGTCTTCTTTCCTCCCCCCACCGATACAACAAAGTCTGTTTGGGGAAATGCACCCACACCCACCTGTAGAATGTAGAGTCTCCCTCCTTCCACACTGGATGTTGTTGGTCTTTTCCCCCTCTCTCCAACTCTTTGCAGAAATGGTAAAGTTGTTAAAGTTTTCTGTTCTCCTCCTCTCCCTCTGGATAGAAGTTGGTGGTGAAGCCCCTTCCTTCCTTCTCTTCCTGGGCTGGTCTCAGGGCTCTCCAGGCAGGAGCTCAAGTTGCTAGCTGCTTCCCTCACTGCTCACAGCTCCAACTGTGCAGGACACGCCTCTACTGCTCTACCATTGGTTCCTTGTGCATGAAACTCTTTTTGGAGTTCATCTGCAAAACAAAAAAAACATTAAACGGTGCCACCCGACCTGGGTGACACTCCAGACATTTTCAAGGCCCTTTTTTTTCCCCCCTTTTTTTTTTGTGGTTTTTTTTTGTGTTTTTCTTTTATTTTTTTTTTTTTTTTTTTTGGGCACTAAAATCACAATTTTCCCCAGTGCCCCCTATAAAAGGGAAGGGGGACACTAAAAGCACCGGCAATTAAAACAAATTAAACTTTAAAACGTAAAATCAAATTAAAATTTGGTTGCCGGGCGTGATGATGCACTCCAGTCCCTCCGGTGCCCACCTCTCGCGGAAGGCCGCGAGCGTACCGGTGGACACCGCGTGCTCCATCTCCAAGGACACCCTGGACCGGATGTAAGAGCGGAAGAGAGGCAGGCAGTCAGGTTGAACGACCCCCTCGACCGCCCGCTGCCTGGACCGGCTGATGGCACCCTTGGCCGTGCCCAGGAGCAGTCCTACGAGGAGGCCTTCGGACCTACCCGCTCCCCTCCGCACAGGGTGCCCAAAGATCAGGAGAGTGGGACTGAAGTGCAGCCAGAATTTCAGGAGCAGCCCCTTCAAATAGTGGAACAGGGGCTGCAACCTTGTGCACTCCATAAAAACATGGAACACGGACTCCTCCAGACCGCAGAAATTGCAGGCGGCCTGGGAGTCCGTGAACCGGCTTAAAAATTTGTTGCACGGCACTGCTCCGTGCACCACCCTCCAGGCCAAGTCCCCGATGAATAGTGGGAGGACCCCTGCGTAGAGTGCCCTCCATCGGGGACCCCCGCCTCCTCCGGACGGCAAGATGGTACGCCATGGCGTGTCCGGACGGCCGGCGAGGATGGCAAAGTTGAGGGTGTGCAGGAGCAGCCCGTACAGGAAACCCCTCCGCGCGGAACTGAAAGGCACGGAGGGGATTTCCCCGAGGCGGCTCAAGTTGTGAGGCGCCGGCCCCCGAGGGAGGTTCCGGGGTTTGGCGCCGATGAGGAATTCCGTCCGGACGGGGGTCAGTTCGGACGGGATCTCCCCACGTGCTTGAGCCTCCTCGATGCACCTAACGGAGTCAGGGCCCAGAGCTGTTTTTAGCGACTCGATGGCATCGGCCGCGTGGCGGACGTTGGCAGAGTTTAGGCGCCGCGCCAGCGTGTCTGGCGCCATCCAGCCCGCTCCTCCGCCATCGAGCAGGTCCCTGACCCTGGTCACCTCACCAGCCACAGCCCTCTCTTCCGACCGCCACATGAAGCCTCGGCCGTGGAGGTACGGATTCCCGAGCAGCGGCTCCTGCAGGACGGCCGCCACTCCAGCCGGCGGAGAGCTGCGCTTGGTGGAGACTTTGTTCCAGACCCTGATGAGTTCCCTGTAAAAGACAGGCAGCTCCCGGAGGGCGGTCCTGGCACCCCCCAAGTTCACAAACAGGAGCTGCGTGTCATAATTGAGGTCGAGCTGCTGGCGGAAGAAATACCTCGCCAGAGCACACCACCTAGGAGGGGGCTCGACGTAAAGGTATCTCTGCAGGGTCTGAAGACGGAAAGTCGCGAGCTGGGCGCTGACGCACACCAACGACTGACCGCCCTCCTCAAGCGGGAGACTCAAGACCGCGGCAGAGACCCAGTGCTTCCTGTTGTTCCAGAAGAAGTCCACCAGCTTCTTCTGTATCTTGGCGACAAACGCAGGGGGAGGGGTCAAAGTGACCAGCCGGTACCACAGCATTGCGGCCACCAGCTGGTTTATGACTAGCGCTCGACCCCTGTAGGACAGCACTCGGAGCAGTCCTGTCCAGCGCCCTAGGCGAGCGGCGACCTTGGCCTCCAGCTCCTGCCAGTTCGCCGGCCAGGCTCCCTCGTCGGGGCTAAGGTAGACTCCCAGATAGAGGAGATGGGTCGTGCTCCAGGCAAAAGGCCTGAGCTCCTCCGGCAGGGAGTCCACCCGCCACTGACCCACCAGGAGTCCGGAACATTTCTCCCAGTTGATCCTGGCGGAGGACGCGGCCGAGTAAATCTCCTGGCACTCACGCATCCTCCGCAGGTCAGCGGGATCCTCTATCGCGAGGAGCACGTCATCGGCGTAAGCCGAGAGGACGACCTCCACGCCCGGCCCTTGCAGAGCCAGTCCCGTCAACCTCGTCCGCAAGAGGCGCAGGAAAGGCTCCACGCAAACGGCGTATAACTGGCCGGACATGGGGCATCCCTGGCGCACCCCTCTCCTAAAGCGAAGGGGCGCCGTCAAGGACCCGTTAACCTTAATCAGACACTCCGCGGCGGCGTACAAAAGTCGGATCCGGGCGACGAAATGCGTCCCGAACCCGAAAGCGCGCAGAGTTCCGAGCAGATAGTCGTGATCCACCCTGTCGAACGCCTTCTCTTGGTCGAGGGATAGGAAGGCGACCGACAGACCAGCCTCCTGGGAACAATGGATGAGGTCCCGGACCAGATGGATGTTATCGTGGATTGTCCGGCCCGGGACCGTGTATGACTGGTCGGGGTGGATCATGTGGTCCAGCACGGCACCAAGGCGAGCAGACATCGCCCTGGCGAAGATTTTGTAGTCCGTGCTGAGGAGGGAGACCGGGCGCCAGTTCTTAAGGAGGCGGAGATCGCCCTTCTTAGGCAGCAGGACGATGACTGCCCTGCGCCAAGAGAGGGGCATCTCCCCGGTCGCCAGACTTTCCCCCAGGACCCGCGCGTAATCGCTCCCCAGGACGTCCCAGAACGCCCTGTGGAACTCCACGGTCAGCCCGTCCAGCCCCGGGGATTTTCCCCTCGAGAGCCGGGCGAGGGCACCGGTCAGCTCCGCCAGGCTTAGCGGAGCTTCCAGATTTTCGGCGCCCTCCGGGCCGACCTTCGGCAGGTCCTCCCACAAAACTCTACGCGCTTCCTCGCTGGACGGATCCGGAGAGAACAGAGCCCCGTAATATTCACGGACCCTGTTGTTGACGCCCTCCGGATCCGAGACGAGAGAGCCGTCGTCGGCCAGCAGCGTCAAGAGCTGCTTACGGACACTCTGCCTTTTTTCCAGCGAGTAGAAGAAGGGGGAGCCGCGGTCCAGATCCCGCAGGAACCGGATCCGCGACCTCACGAACGCGCCTCGGGACCCGACGAGCTGCAGGTCCTTCAGCGCGGCCTTCTTCGCTTCGTACACCGTCCGCAGGGCCGGGTCCTGGACGACTTGACCGAGACGGGCTTCCAGGTCGAGCACCTCTTTTTCGAGGCGCCCGACTCTGGCCGCCCGCCTCTTGGTCGACCCCCTCGCGTACTCTTGACAGAAGACGCGGACGTGAGCCTTGCCCACGTCCCACCATAGCCTCAAGGAGGGGAAGCCCCCCTGCTTCCTTCTCCAGTCGGACCAGAATCGACGGAACGAGTCCTGGAACCGCACGTCCTCCAGCAGCCGGTTGTTAAAGTGCCAGTACGCGGACCCCGTCCTCGCGCGGAGCGAAGCGAGCTCCGCCCACACCAGGTGGTGGTCCGAACACGGCACCGGCCGCATGGAGGCCGCCGGGACGCAGGAAACGTACGCCCGAGACACGTAAAGGCGGTCGACTCTAGACCATCCAACTCCAGGCCTCACCCAAGTAAAGGCGCTGGAGTCGGGGTGGAGATTTCGCCAGACGTCCACCAAGTCGAAGGACCCGACCAGGTCCCTCAACTTCTCCATCGCCGTCATGCACTGCGGGGCACCGGAGCGGTCCCTCGCCTCGAGGGTGCAGTTAAAATCCCCCCCGAGGACAATGCAGTCGCCGACGTCGACGGAGCCAAGAAGAGCGGACACCTCTTCAAAGAAGCGCGTTTGCTGCGGGCCGGGATGAGGGGCGTACACGTTCACGAGATGGAGCGGCACGTCCCCCAGGCGAACCGTTACGTGCAGCAAGCGGCCTGGCACGGGCTCCTCGACCCCCAAGATCTCCGGCTGAAAATGCGGGCCCAGCAAGATGGCCACCCCACTAGAAATGGCGGTGAGGTGTCTCCCGGAACGGTGTGGGTTTCTTGCAGGAAGCACACCGCATATTTCCCCTCCCGCAGGAGCGAAAAATTGTCAAATCTACGGCGTGCCCCTCTGCTGCCGTTGATGTTGAGGCTGGCTATGGTTATCTTCATGGCAAAAGCATAGTGCAACCTCTACCTTAACCTATTGTGGGGGAGGGAGCGGAGTCTTTTGTTGAACTCCGCTCCCTCCGCAGCCCAGCGAGGAGTCCCTCGAGCTCGCGCAGCTCAAGGTGCTGCTCCTTTGTCAAGGGCCCGCCCGCGGCCAAGGTTTTAACGGCGGCGCGGACGGACCCCTTGATCAGCTCCGGCTCGGACCATTTTTCCAGGGCCAGTCGGGCTTGGTCGCGGCGACCCCGGCTCTGGGCCAAAAAGTCCCGGAGTTCCTTTGCAGGAATGAGGAGGGCCTCAGCGGCGGCCGCGAGCAGATCCACCGCCTCCCTGGCGGTGGTCTCTAGTTCTTCTCCCGCGTCCCCCACCGAGTCCCCGTCCTCCTCCGGGAGGTGGCCGCCAGCAGCCGGCCCATCGACCGCACAAGGTACGGCAAATGAACCGGCCGCTCCAACCGGCCCTGGCTCTGCCCCGATCCCACCCCCAGGATCGTCGGCAGAGGAGTCCCCACTGGGCTCTTTTAAAATTGGTGCTGGGTCGGGAAATGACAGCGGAAGGGGTTCCCCCTCCGCCCCAGGAACCGGGGAACAAGGAGAGACCCGGCCATAGGAAATCCCCAGGCCCTCCAAGTGCACCAGCTCCAAAGTAAGGGGCGAGGGTGGGTGTTCCTCCCCCTCCCCGCTGCCACCCCCCGGCCCAGCATCTACAGTTTCATTAAAATCAATATATTGTGTTTCTGCCGGGTCGAGCAACTCCCGGGGGAAGTTGGGTAATAGCTGGGCGGGCTCAGGTTCGGCCTTTTCGGCCTCGCCCGCCTCAGTCACCGGGACGCCCGGCCCGGCGGCTACGCATTCCTCCGCGGTCCCCACGCCCCCCACGACAGGCAGATCTTCCACTCCATCCCCGGGAGGCAGAGGCTCCTCGCGCCTGCAGCGCAATTTGGGGGCGCTGGTGGGGGACGCGGGACACGCGGCGGGCACCGACTCCTCCGCGGAGGGATGTTGTTCCCCCTCCGCGTCATTGGGGCGGTGCCTCTTTTTGTTCCTGGGGGAGCGCGGAGTCAGGGAGACCTCCATGTCTGCCGAGGCCTCCCGCTCCGCCCCCCCCTTTTCCTTTTCTTGCCCGCGCCCGGGCCCCTCTGTGGTGTTGTTCAAGGGCTCGGGCACGGGCTCGGGGCACCCCGCGCTCGCCGGTGACGGGGTTGGGCTGAGCGCGGTGGTCAAATTATCCGGCGCACTGAGGGGACCCGCCTCTTGATGTTTTGTCTTCTTCCGCGCCTTCTTTCCGGTCGGACGCTCTCCCTCCCCCCCGCCGGAGGCCCTGAAAACAAAGGCCTCCGACGATGCCCGCGCACCCATGGCTCCCGGCACGCGGACGCAACTAGGGGGAGGGGTGGCGGCGGCGCCAGCCTTGGCCGCCTTCGGTGGTTTGGCGGCCTTGGAGGCGGGGCAGTTCTTGCGAACGTGCCCCACCTCCCTGCAGGCATGGCACCGCACGCCGTCCGACGTCCAGAAGACGCGGTAGGCAGTCCCCTCGTGCACCACATTAAAAGATCCCTCCGTCGTCTCCTCCCGCGCCAGCCGGACAAAGAGCTGGCGGCGGAAGGAAAACACGTGGCGCAGGCTGTTCTCCCTGAGGCCGAGCGGTATGGGGTTGATCCCCGACCTTACCTCCCCCAGTTGTTGTAGGTGAGGGAGGAGGAGCTCAGCGGGAACAAAGGGCGGGACGTTCGACACGATGACCCTCTGCGCGGTGGCCTCGAGGGGATCCACCGGCAGGAACGTCCCGCCCACCGTGAGCCCCCTTTCGAGGGCCAGGGACACCGCCCGCTCCGACCCCAGGAAGAACACGGCCTTCCCAGACATCTTGGAGGCTGCGACAATGGCCGAGGGGCCGACTACCCCAGCCATCGCCCGCACGCACTCCTCGATGCTCATTGTGGGGTGAGTGTAGCTCTTGACCCCGTGTTTTTTTGTTATAAGTGTAAATGGTGGCAGGGCAGCGGGTGGCGCAGGAGGTGCTGTGGAAGTGGTTGCCACCTGCGCATACGTCTTCGCTGGCCCTGCCACCGGCGTGGATGGGGTCGCCATCACGGGGTCCCTTTAAGGGCTACACCCACCCCAAAGTCACAGGCCTTAATGGTCTTTATTGGCCTCTTGTATAATGACTGAGCAGAGGAGCCCTTAATGAGGCACACCTCTCCCCTAGTTGGCAATTGGGGAGGGGCCTTGCTCCCTCTGCTCAGTTGTCTTAAATTGTTTTTTTTTTTTTAAATTAAATTTGGAAGGAAGGGCTCTCAGAGAGAGAGGGGAGAAACAGAGTAACAGAGAAAGAGAGAGGGGGGTGGGAAGGGGGGGGGGGCTGCGAGGGCAGGTCTCCCCTCGCAGCTGTGGGTGGGTGCACTCCCCAGATGGCAAAACACACAAAAAACACAGTCTTTGGGTTGGTCTTCAGGTGGGGGGAGAAGACGTCTTCACCTGGGGTAGCTAGAGCCACCAGGCACACAATCCCAAACGATCTTTAATAGGGTGATTTAAAGAATCTTCAGCCTGGTAGCTCCAGCTATCCCAGGCTAGGCAAATGTGGGGGGTGGGGGGGGTTCCAATTGTGGGGGGGGCCTAGTTGTAAGCAAGGCCCCCACACACACTACCACACACACACACACCCCCCGCGATGTTCCGGCCCTCAGTGGTCTTCTTTCCTCCCCCCACCGATACAACAAAGTCTGTTTGGGGAAATGCACCCACACCCACCTGTAGAAATGTAGAGTCTCCCTCCTTCCACACTGGATGTTGTTGGTCTTTTCCCCCTCTCTCCAACTCTTTGCAGAAATGGTAAAGTTGTTAAAGTTTTCTGTTCTCCTCCTCTCCCTCTGGATAGAAGTTGGTGGTGAAGCCCCTTCCTTCCTTCTCTTCCTGGGCTGGTCTCAGGGCTCTCCAGGCAGGAGCTCAAGTTGCTAGCTGCTTCCCTCACTGCTCACAGCTCCAACTGTGCAGGACACGCCTCTACTGCTCTACCATTGGTTCCTTGTGCATGAAACTCTTTTGAGTTTATCTGCGAAAACATAAAACATTAAAGAGTGCCACCCGACCTGGGTGACACTCCAGACATTTACAAGGCCCTTTTTTTTTTTTTCCCCCCTTTTTTTTTTGTGTTTTTCTTTTTTTGGTTTTTTTTTTTTGGGCACTAAAATCACAATTTTTCCCCAGTGCCCCCTATAAAAGGGAAGGGGACACTAAAAGCACCGGCAATTAAAACAAATTAACTTTAAAACGTAAAATCAAATTAAAATTTGGTTGCCGGGCGTGATGATGCACTCCAGTCCCTCCGGTGCCCACCTCTCGCGGAAGGCCGCGAGCGTACCGGTGGACACCGCGTGCTCCATCTCCAAGGACACCCTGGACCGGATGTAAGAGCGGAAGAGAGGCAGGCAGTCAGGTTGAACGACCCCCTCGACCGCCCGCTGCCTGGACCGGCTGATGGCACCCTTGGCCGTGCCCAGGAGCAGTCCTACGAGGAGGCCTTCGGACCTACCCGCTCCCCTCCGCACAGGGTGCCCAAAGATCAGGAGAGTGGGACTGAAGTGCAGCCAGAATTTCAGAAGCAGCCCCTTCAAATAGTGGAACAGGGGCTGCAACCTCGTGCATTCAATAAAAACATGGAACACGGACTCCTCCAGACCGCAGAAATTGCAGGCGGCCTGGGAGTCCGTGAACCGGCTTAAAAATTTGTTGCACGGCACTGCTCCGTGCACCACCCTCCAGGCCAAGTCCCCGATGAATAGTGGGAGGACCCCTGCGTAGAGTGCCCTCCATCGGGGACCCCCGCCTCCTCCGGACGGCAAGATGGTACGCCATGGCGTGTCCGGACGGCCGGCGAGGATGGCAAAGTTGAGGGTGTGCAGGAGCAGCCCGTACAGGAAACCCCTCCGCGCGGAACTGAAAGGCACGGAGGGGATTTCCCGGAGGCGGCTCAAGTTGTGAGGCGCCGGCCCCTGAGGGAGGTTCCGGGGTTTGGCGCCGATGAGGAATTCCGTCCGGACGGGGGTCAGTTCGGACGGGATCTCCCCACGTGCTTGAGCCTCCTCGATGCACCTAACGGAGTCAGGGCCCAGAGCTGTTTTTAGCGACTCGATGGCATCGGCCGCGTGGCGGACGTTGGCAGAATTTAGGCGCCGCGCCAGCGTGACTGGCGCCATCCAGCCCGCTCCTCCGCCATCGAGCAGGTCCCTGACCCTGGTCACCTCACCAGCCACAGCCCTCTCTTCCGACCGCCACATGAAGCCTCGGCCGTGGAGGTACGGATTCCCGAGCAGCGGTTCCTGCAGGACGGCCGCCACTCCAGCCGGCGGAGAGCTGCGCTTGGTGGAGACTTTGTTCCAGACCCTGATGAGTTCCCTGTAAAAGACAGGCAGCTCCCGGAGGGCGGTCCTGGCACCCCCCAAGTTCACAAACAGGAGCTGCGTGTCATAATTGAGGTCGAGCTGCTGGCGGAAGAAATACCTCGCCAGAGCACACCACCTAGGAGGGGGCTCGACGTAAAGGTATCTCTGCAGGGTCTGAAGACGGAAAGTCGCGAGCTGGGCGCTGACGCACACCAACGACTGACCGCCCTCCTCAAGCGGGAGACTCAAGACCGCGACAGATACCCAGTGCTTCCTGTTGTTCCAGAAGAAGTCCACCAGCTTCTTCTGTATCTTGGCGACAAACGCAGGGGGAGGGGTCAAAGTGACCAGCCGGTACCACAGCATTGCGGCCACCAGCTGGTTTATGACTAGCGCTCGACCCCTGTAGGACAGCACTCGGAGCAGTCCTGTCCAGCGCCCTAGGCGAGCGGCGACCTTGGCCTCCAGCTCCTGCCAGTTCGCCGGCCAGGCTTCCTCGTCGGGGCTAAGGTAGACTCCCAGATAGAGGAGATGGGTCGTGCTCCAGGCAAAAGGCCTGAGCTCCTCCGGCAGGGAGTCCACCCGCCACTGACCCACCAGGAGTCCGGAACATTTCTCCCAGTTGATCCTGGCAGAGGACGCGGCCGAGTAAATCTCCTGGCACTCACGCATCCTCCGCAGGTCAGCGGGATCCTCTACCGCGAGGAGCACGTCATCGGCGTAAGCCGAGAGGACGACCTCCACGCCCGGCCCTTGCAGAGCCAGTCCCGTCAACCTCGTCCGCAAGAGGCGCAGGAAAGGCTCCACGCAAACGGCGTATAACTGGCCGGACATGGGGCATCCCTGGCGCACCCCTCTCCTAAAGCGAAGGGGCGCCGTCAAGGACCCGTTAACCTTAATCAGACACTCCGCGGCGGCGTACAAAAGTCGGATCCGGGCGACGAAATGCGTCCCGAACCCGAAAGCGCGCAGAGTTCCGAGCAGATAGTCGTGATCCACCCTGTCGAACGCCTTCTCTTGGTCGAGGGATAGGAAGGCGACCGACAGACCAGCCTCCTGGGAGCAATGGATGAGGTCCCGGACCAGATGGATGTTGTCGTGGATTGTCCGGCCCGGGACCGTGTATGACTGGTCGGGGTGGATCATGTGGTCCAGCACGGCACCAAGGCGAGCAGACATCGCCCTGGCGAAGATTTTGTAGTCCGTGCTGAGGAGGGAGACCGGGCGCCAGTTCTTAAGGAGGCGGAGATCGCCCTTCTTAGGCAGCAGGACGATGACTGCCCTGCGCCAAGAGAGGGGCATCTCCCCGGTCGCCAGACTTTCCCCCAGGACCCGCGCGTAGTCGCCCCCCAGGACGTCCCAGAACGCCCTGTGGAACTCCACGGTCAGCCCGTCCAGCCCCGGGGATTTTCCCCTCGAGAGCCGGGCGAGGGCACCGGTCAGCTCCGCCAGGCTTAGCGGAGCTTCCAGATTTTCGGCGCCCTCCGGGCTGATCTTCGGCAGGTCCTCCCACAAAACTCTACGCGCTTCCTCGCTGGACAGATCCGGAGAGAACAGAGCCCCGTAATATTCACGGACCCTGTTGTTGACGCCCTCCGGATCCGAGACGAGAGAGCCGTCGTCGGCCAGCAGCGTCAAGAGCTGCTTACGGACACTCTGCCTTTTTTCCAGCGAGTAGAAGAAGGGGGAGCCGCGGTCCAGATCCCGCAGGAACCGGATCCGCGACCTCACGAACGCGCCTCGGGACCCGACGAGCTGCAGGTCCTTCAGCGCGGCCTTCTTCGCTTCGTACACCGTCCGCAGGGCCGGGTCCTGGACGACTTGACCGAGACGGGCTTCCAGGTCGAGCACCTCTTTTTCGAGGCGCCCGACTCTGGCCGCCCGCCTCTTGGTCGACCCCCTCGCGTACTCTTGACAGAAGACGCGGACGTGAGCCTTGCCCACGTCCCACCATAGCCTCAAGGAGGGGAAGCCCCCCTGCTTCCTTCTCCAGTCGGACCAGAATCGACGGAACGAGTCCTGGAAACGCACGTCCTCCAGCAGCCGGTTGTTAAAGTGCCAGTACGCGGACCCCGTCCTCGCGCGGAGCGAAGCGAGCTCCGCCCACACCAGGTGGTGGTCCGAACACGGCACCGGCCGCATGGAGGCCGCCGGGACGCAGGAAACGTACGCCCGAGACACGTAAAGGCGGTCGACTCTAGACCATCCAACTCCAGGCCTCACCCAAGTAAAGGCGCTGGAGTCGGGGTGGAGATTTCGCCAGACGTCCACCAAGTCGAAGGACCCGACCAGGTCCCTCAACTTCTCCATCGCCGTCATGCACTGCGGGGCACCGGAGCGGTCCCTCGCCTCGAGGGTGCAGTTAAAATCCCCCCCGAGGACAATGCAGTCGCCGACGTCGACGGAGCCAAGAAGAGCGGACACCTCTTCAAAGAAGCGCGTTTGCTGCGGGCCGGGATGAGGGGCGTACACGTTCACGAGATGGAGCGGCACGTCCCCCAGGCGAACCGTTACGTGCAGCAAGCGGCCTGGCACGGGCTCCTCGACCCCCAAGATCTCCGGCTGAAAATGCGGGCCCAGCAAGATGGCCACCCCACTTGAAATGGCGGTGAGGTGGCTCATGCGGACCTCTCCTTGCCATTCCAGGAGCCACGTGGCTTCGTCTCCCGGAACGGTGTGGGTTTCTTGCAGGAAGCACACCGCATATTTTCCCTCCCGCAGGAGCGAAAAATTGTCAAATCTACGGCGTGCCCCTCTGCCGCCGTTGATGTTGAGGCTGGCTATGGTTATCTTCATGGCAAAAGCATAGTGCAACCTCTACCTTAACCTATTGTGGGGGGGGGAGCGGAGTCTTTTGTTGAACTCCGCTCCCTCCGCAGCCCAGCGAGGAGTCCCTCGAGCTCGCGCAGCTCAAGGTGCTGCTCCTTTGTCAAGGGCCCGCCCGCGGCCAAGGTTTTAACGGCGGCGCGGACGGACCCCTTGATCAGCTCCGGCTCGGACCATTTTTCCAGGGCCAGTCGGGCTTGGTCGCGGCGACCCCGGCTCTGGGCCAAAAAGTCCCGGAGTTCCTTTGCAGGAACGAGGAGGGCCTCAGCGGCGGCCGCGAGCAGATCCACCGCCTCCCTGGCGGTGGTCTCTAGGTCTTCACCCGCGTCCCCCACCGAGTCCCCGTCCTCCTCCGGGAGGTGGCCGCCAGCAGCCGGCCCATCGACCGCACAAGGTACGGCAAATGAACCGGCCGCTCCAACCGGCCCTGGCACTGCCCCGATCCCACCCCCAGGATCGTCGGCAGAGGAGTCCCCACTGGGCTCTTTTAAAAATGGTGCTGGGTCGGGAAATGACAGCGGAAGGGGTTCCCCCTCCGCCCCAGGAACCGGAGAACAAGGAGAGACCCGGCCATAGGAAATCCCCAGGCCCTCCAAGTGCTCCAGCTCCAAAGTAAGGGGCGAGGGTGGGTGTTCCTCCCCCTCCCCGCTGCCACCCCCCGGCCCAGCGTCTACAGTTTCATTAAAATCAATATATTTTGTTTCTGCCGGGTCGAGCAACTCCCGGGGGAAGTTGGGTAATAGCTGGGCGGGCTCAGGTTCGGCCTTTTCGGCCTCGCCCGCCTCAGTCCCCGGGACGCCCGGCCCGGCGGCTACGCATTCCTCCGCGGTCCCCACGCCCTCCACGACAGGCAGATCTTCCACTCCATCCCCGGGAGGCAGAGGCTGGGCAGCCTCAACTGTCTCACCCTCCCCGGGGAAAGACTCCTCGCGCCTGCAGCGCAATTTGGGGGCGCTGGTGGGGGACGCGGGACACGCGGCGGGCACCGACTCCTCCGCGGAGGGATATTGTTCCCCCTCCGCGTCATTGGGGCGGTGCCTCTTTTTGTTCCTGGGGGCGCGCGGAGTCAGGGAGACCTCCATGTCTGCCGAGGCCTCCCGCTCCGCCCCCCCCTTTTCCTTTTCTTGCCCGCGCCCGGGCCCCTCTGTGGTGTTGTTCAAGGGCTCGGGCACGGGCTCGGGGCACCCCGCGCTCGCCGGTGACGGGGTTGGGCTGAGCGCGGTGGTCAAATTATCCGGCGCACCGAGGGGACCCGCCTCTTGATGTTTTGTCTTCTTCCGCGCCTTCTTTCCGGTCGGACGCTCTCCCTCCCCCCCGCCGGAGGCCCTGAAAACAAAGGCCTCCGACGATGCCCGCGCACCCATGGCTCCCGGCACGCGGACGCAACTAGGGGGAGGGGTGGCGGCAGCGCCAGCCTTGGCCGCCTTCGGTGGTTTGGCGGCCTTGGAGGCGGGGCAGTTCTTGCGAACATGCCCCACCTCCCTGCAGGCATGGCACCGCACGCCGTCCGACGTCCAGAAGAAGCGGTAGGCAGTCCCCTCGTGCACCACATTAAAGTGCCCTTCTGTCATGTCCTCCCGCGCCAGCCGGACAAAGAGCTGGCGGCGGAAGGAGAACACGTGGCGCAGGCTGTTCTCCCTGAGGCCGAGCGGTATGGGGTTGATCCCTGACCTTACCTCCCCCAGTTGTTGTAGGTGAGGGAGGAGGAGCCCAGCGGGAACAAAGGGCGGAACGTTCGACACGATGACCCTCTGCGCGGTGGCCTCGAGAGGATCCACCGGCAGGAACGTCCCGCCCACCGTGAGCCCCTTTTCGAGGGCCAGGGACACCGCCCGCTCCGACCCCAGGAAGAAAACAGCCTTCCCAGACATCTTGGAGGCTGCGACAATGGCCGAGGGGCCGACTACCCCAGCCATCGCCCGCACGCACTCCTCGATGCTCATTGTGGGGTGAGTGTAGCTCTTGACCCCGTGTTTTTTTGTTATAAGTGTAAATGGTGGCAGGGCAGCGGGTGGCGCAGGAGGTGCTGTGGAAGCGGTTGCCACCTGCGCATACGTCCTTGCTGGCCCTGCCACCGGCGTGGATGGGGTCGCCATCACGGGGTCCCTTTAAGGGCTACACCCACCCCAAAGTCACAGGCCTTAATGGTCTTTAATGGCCTCGTGTATTTAACTGAGCAGAGGAGCCCTTAACGAGGCACCTCTCCCCTCGTTGACAATTGGGGAGAGGCCTTGCTCCCTCTGCTCAGTTGTCTTAATTGTTTTTTTTTAAAATTTGGAAGGAAAGGGTTCTCAGAGAGAGAGGGGAGAAACAGAGTAGCAGAGAAAGAGAAAGGGGGGTGGGAAGGGGGGGGGGGCTGCGAGGGCAGGTCTCCCCTCGCAGCTGTGGGTGGGTGCACTCCCCAGATGGCAAAACACAAAAGTCTTTGGGGTGGTCTTCAGGTGCGGGGAGAAGATGTCTTCACCTGGGGTAGCTGGAGCCACCAGGCACTCCCAACGATCTTTAATTGGATGATTAAGAAAAACAACAATCTTCAGCCTGGTAGCTCCAGCTATCCCAGGCTAGGCAAATGTGGGGGGGGGGTGGGGGGGGTTCCAATTGTGGGGGGGGCCCAGTTGTAAGCAAGGCCCCCACACACACTACCACACACACACACACCCCCCGCGATGTTCCGGCCCTCAGTGGTCTTCTTTCCTCCCCCCACCGATACAACAAAGTCTGTTTGGGGAAATGCACCCACACCCACCTGTAGAAATGTAGAGTCTCCCTCCTTCCACACTGGATGTTGTTGGTCTTTTCCCCCTCTCTCCAACTCTTTGCAGAAATGGTAAAGTTGTTAAAGTTTTCTGTTCTCCTCCTCTCCCTCTGGATAGAAGTTGGTGGTGAAGCCCCTTCCTTCCTTCTCTTCCTGGGCTGGTCTCAGGGCTCTCCAGGCAGGAGCTCAAGTTGCTAGCTGCTTCCCTCACTGCTCACAGCTCCAACTGTGCAGGACACGCCTCTACTGCTCTACCATTGGTTCCTTGTGCATGAAACTCTTTTAGAGTCTACCTGCGAAAACATAAAACATTAAAGAGTGCCACCCGACCTGGGTGACACTCCAGACATTTCCAAGGCCCTTTTTTTCCCCCCTTTTTTTTTTTTTTGTGTTTTTCATTTTTTTGGGTTTTTTTTTGGGCACTAAAATCACAATTTTTCCCCAGTGCCCCCTATAAAAGGGAAGGGGACACTAAAAGCACCGGCAATTAAAACAAATTAACTTTAAAACGTAAAATCAAATTAAAATTTGGTTGCCGGGCGTGATGATGCACTCCAGTCCCTCCGGTGCCCACCTCTCGCGGAAGGCCGCGAGCGTACCGGTGGACACCGCGTGCTCCATCTCCAAGGACACCCTGGACCGGATGTAAGAGCGGAAGAGAGGCAGGCAGTCAGGTTGAACGACCCCCTCGACCGCCCGCTGCCTGGACCGGCTGATGGCACCCTTGGCCGTGCCCAGGAGCAGTCCTACGAGGAGGCCCTCGGACCTACCCGCTCCCCTCCGCTCAGGGTGCCCAAAGATCAGGAGTGTGGGACTGAAGTGCAGCCAGAATTTCAGGAGCAGCCCCTTCAAATAATGGAACAGGGGCTGCAACCTCGTACACTCAATAAAAACATGGAACACGGACTCCTCCAGACCGCAGAAATTGCAGGCGGCCTGGGAGTCCGTGAACCGGCTTAAAAATTTATTGCACGGCACTGCTCCGTGCACCACCCTCCAGGCCAAGTCCCCGATGAATAGTGGGAGGACCCCTGCGTAGAGTGCCCTCCATCGGGGACCCCCGCCTCCTCCGGACGGCAAGATGGTACGCCATGGCGTGTCCGGACGGCCGGCGAGGATGGCAAAGTTGAGGGTGTGCAGGAGCAGCCCGTACAGGAAACCCCTCCGCGCGGAACTGAAAGGCACGGAGGGGATTTCCCCGAGGCGGCTCAAGTTGTGAGGCGCCGGCCCCCGAGGGAGGTTCCGGGGTTTGGCGCCGATGAGGAATTCCGTCCGGACGGGGGTCAGTTCGGACGGGATCTCCCCACGTGCTTGAGCCTCCTCGATACACCTAACCGAGTCAGGGCCCAGAGCTGTTTTTAGCGACTCGATGGCATCGGCCGCGTGGCGGACGTTGGCAGAATTTAGGCGCCGCGCCAGCGTGACTGGCGCCATCCAGCCCGCTCCTCCGCCATCGAGCAGGTCCCTGACCCTGGTCACCTCACCAGCCACAGCCCTCTCTTCCGACCGCCACATGAAGCCTCGGCCGTGGAGGTACGGATTCCCGAGCAGCGGCTCCTGCAGGACGGCCGCCACTCCAGCCGGCGGAGAGCTGCGCTTGGTGGAGACTTTGTTCCAGACCCTGATGAGTTCCCTGTAAAAGACAGGCAGCTCCCGGAGGGCGGTCCTGGCACCCCCCAAGTTCACAAACAGGAGCTGCGTGTCATAATTGAGGTCGAGCTGCTGGCGGAAGAAATACCTCGCCAGAGCGCACCACCTAGGAGGGGGCTCGACGTAAAGGTATCTCTGCAGGGTCTGAAGACGGAAAGTCGCGAGCTGGGCGCTGACGCACACCAACGACTGACCGCCCTCCTCAAGCGGGAGACTCAAAACCGCGGCAGAGACCCAGTGCTTCCTGTTGTTCCAGAAGAAGTCCACCAGCTTCTTCTGTATCTTGGCGACAAACGCAGGGGGAGGGGTCAAAGTGACCAGCCGGTACCACAGCATTGCGGCCACCAGCTGGTTTATGACTAGCGCTCGACCCCTGTAGGACAGCACTCGGAGCAGTCCTGTCCAGCGCCCTAGGCGAGCGGCGACCTTGGCCTCCAGCTCCTGCCAGTTCGCCGGCCAGGTTCCCTCATCGGGGCTAAGGTAGACTCCCAGATAGAGGAGATGGGTCGTGCTCCAGGCAAAAGGCCTGAGCTCCTCCGGCAGGGAGTCCACCCGCCACTGACCCACCAGGAGTCCGGAACATTTCTCCCAGTTGATCCTGGCGGAGGACGCGGCCGAGTAAATCTCCTGGCACTCACGCATCCTCCGCAGGTCAGCGGGATCCTCTACCGCGAGGAGCACGTCATCGGCGTAAGCCGAGAGGACGACCTCCACGCCCGGCCCTTGCAGAGCCAGTCCCGTCAACCTCGTCCGCAAGAGGCGCAGGAAAGGCTCCACGCAAACGGCGTATAACTGGCCGGACATGGGGCATCCCTGGCGCACCCCTCTCCTAAAGCGAAGGGGCGCCGTCAAGGACCCGTTAACCTTAATCAGACACTCCGCGGCGGCGTACAAAAGTCGGATCCGGGCGACGAAATGCGTCCCGAACCCGAAAGCGCGCAGAGTTCCGAGCAGATAGTCGTGATCCACCCTGTCGAACGCCTTCTCTTGGTCGAGGGATAGGAAGGCGACCGACAGACCAGCCTCCTGGGAGCAATGGATGAGGTCCCGGACCAGATGGATGTTGTCGTGGATCGTCCGGCCCGGGACCGTGTATGACTGGTCGGGGTGGATCATGTGGTCCAGCACGGCACCAAGGCGAGCAGACATCGCCCTGGCGAAAATTTTGTAGTCCGTGCTGAGGAGGGAGACCGGGCGCCAGTTCTTAAGGAGGCGGAGATCGCCCTTCTTAGGCAGCAGGACGATGACTGCCCTGCGCCAAGAGAGGGGCATCTCCCCGGTCGCCAGACTTTCCCCCAGGACCCGCGCGTAGTCGCTCCCCAGGACGTCCCAGAACGCCCTGTGGAACTCCACGGTCAGCCCGTCCAGCCCCGGGGATTTTCCCCTCGAGAGCCGGGCGAGGGCACCGGTCAGCTCCGCCAGGCTTAGCGGAGCTTCCAGATTTTCGGCGCCCTCCGGGCCGACCTTCGGCAGGTCCTCCCACAAAACTCTACGCGCTTCCTCGCTGGACGGATCCGGAGAGAACAGAGCCCCGTAATATTCACGGACCCTGTTGTTGACGCCCTCCGGATCCGAGACGAGAGAGCCGTCGTCGGCCAGCAGCGTCAAGAGCTGCTTACGGACACTCTGCCTTTTTTCCAGCGAGTAGAAGAAGGGGGAGCCGCGGTCCAGATCCCGCAGGAACCGGATCCGCGACCTCACGAACGCGCCTCGGGACCCGACGAGCTGCAGGTCCTTCAGCGCGGCCTTCTTCGCTTCGTACACCGTCCGCAGGGCCGGGTCCTGGACGACTTGACCGAGACGGGCTTCCAGGTCGAGCACCTCTTTTTCTAGGCGCCCGACTCTGGCCGCCCGCCTCTTGGTCGACCCCCTCGCGTACTCTTGACAGAAGACGCGGACGTGAGCCTTGCCCACGTCCCACCATAGCCTCAAGGAGGGGAAGCCCCCCTGCTTCCTTCTCCAGTCGGACCAGAATCGACGGAACGAGTCCTGGAACCGCACGTCCTCCAGCAGCCGGTTGTTAAAGTGCCAGTACGCGGACCCCGTCCTCGCGCGGAGCGAAGCGAGCTCCGCCCACACCAGGTGGTGGTCCGAACACGGCACCGGCCGCATGGAGGCCGCCGGGACGCAGGAAACGTACGCCCGAGACACGTAAAGGCGGTCGACTCTAGACCATCCAACTCCAGGCCTCACCCAAGTAAAGGCGCTGGAGTCGGGGTGGAGATTTCGCCAGACGTCCACCAAGTCGAAGGACCCGACCAGGTCCCTCAACTTCTCCATCGCCGTCATGCACTGCGGGGCACCGGAGCGGTCCCTCGCCTCGAGGGTGCAGTTAAAATCCCCCCCGAGGACAATGCAGTCGCCGACGTCGACGGAGCCAAGAAGAGCGGACACCTCTTCAAAGAAGCGCGTTTGCTGCGGGCCGGGATGAGGGGCGTACACGTTCACGAGATGGAGCGGCACGTCCCCCAGGCGAACCGTTACGTGCAGCAAGCGGCCTGGCACGGGCTCCTCGACCCCCAAGATCTCCGGCTGAAAATGCGGGCCCAGCAAGATGGCCACCCCACTAGAAATGGCGGTGAGGTGGCTCATGCGGACCTCTCCTTGCCATTCCAGGAGCCACGTGGCTTCGTCTCCCGGAACGGTGTGGGTTTCTTGCAGGAAGCACACCGCATATTTCCCCTCCCGCAGGAGCGAAAAATTGTCAAATCTACGGCGTGCCCCTCTGCCGCCGTTGATGTTGAGGCTGGCTATGGTTATCTTCATGGCAAAAGCATAGTGCAACCTCTACCTTAACCTATTGTGGGGGAGGGAGCGGAGTCTTTTGTTGAACTCCGCTCCCTCCGCAGCCCAGCGAGGAGTCCCTCGAGCTCGCGCAGCTCAAGGTGCTGCTCCTTTGTCAAGGGCCCGCCCGCGGCCAAGGTTTTAACGGCGGCGCGGACGGACCCTTTGATCAGCTCCGGCTCGGACCATTTTTCCAGGGCCAGTCGGGCTTGGTCGCGGCGACCCCGGCTCTGGGCCAAAAAGTCCCGGAGTTCCTTTGCAGGAACGAGGAGGGCCTCAGCGGCGGCCGCGAGCAGATCCACCGCCTCCCTGGCGGTGGTCTCTAGGTCTTCACCCGCGTCCCCCACCGAGTCCCCGTCCTCCTCCGGGAGGTGGCCGCCAGCAGCCGGCCCATCGACCGCACAAGGTACGGCAAATGAACCGGCCGCTCCAACCGGCCCTGGCACTGCCCCGATCCCACCCCCAGGATCGTCGGCAGAGGAGTCCCCACTGGGCTCTTTTAAAAATGGTGCTGGGTCGGGAAATGACAGCGGAAGGGGTTCCCCCTCCGCCCCAGGAACCGGAGAACAAGGAGAGACCCGGCCATAGGAAATCCCCAGGCCCTCCAAGTGCTCCAGCTCCAAAGTAAGGGGCGAGGGTGGGTGTTCCTCCCCCTCCCCGCTGCCACCCCCCGGCCCAGCGTCTACAGTTTCATTAAAATCAATATATTTTGTTTCTGCCGGGTCGAGCAACTCCCGGGGGAAGTTGGGTAATAGCTGGGCGGGCTCAGGTTCGGCCTTTTCGGCCTCGCCCGCCTCAGTCCCCGGGACGCCCGGCCCGGCGGCTACGCATTCCTCCGCGGTCCCCACGCCCCCCACGACAGGCAGATCTTCCACTCCATCCCCGGGAGGCAGAGGCTGGGCAGCCTCAACTGTCTCACCCTCCCCGGGGAAAGACTCCTCGCGCCTGCAGCGCAATTTGGGGGCGCTGGTGGGGGACGCGGGACACGCGGCGGGCACCGACTCCTCCGCGGAGGGATATTGTTCCCCCTCCGCGTCATTGGGGCGGTGCCTCTTTTTGTTCCTGGGGGCGCGCGGAGTCAGGGAGACCTCCATGTCTGCCGAGGCCTCCCGCTCCGCCCCCCCCTTTTCCTTTTCTTGCCCGCGCCCGGGCCCCTCTGTGGTGTTGTTCAAGGGCTCGGGCACGGGCTCGGGGCACCCCGCGCTCGCCGGTGACGGGGTTGGGCTGAGCGCGGTGGTCAAATTATCCGGCGCACCGAGGGGACCCGCCTCTTGATGTTTTGTCTTCTTCCGCGCCTTCTTTCCGGTCGGACGCTCTCCCTCCCCCCCGCCGGAGGCCCTGAAAACAAAGGCCTCCGACGATGCCCGCGCACCCATGGCTCCCGGCACGCGGACGCAACTAGGGGGAGGGGTGGCGGCAGCGCCAGCCTTGGCCGCCTTCGGTGGTTTGGCGGCCTTGGAGGCGGGGCAGTTCTTGCGAACATGCCCCACCTCCCTGCAGGCATGGCACCGCACGCCGTCCGACGTCCAGAAGACGCGGTAGGCAGTCCCCTCGTGCACCACATTAAAGTGCCCTTCTGTCATGTCCTCCCGCGCCAGCCGGACAAAGAGCTGGCGGCGGAAGGAGAACACGTGGCGCAGGCTGTTCTCCCTGAGGCCGAGCGGTATGGGGTTGATCCCTGACCTTACCTCCCCCAGTTGTTGTAGGTGAGGGAGGAGGAGCCCAGCGGGAACAAAGGGCGGGACGTTCGACACGATGACCCTCTGCGCGGTGGCCTCGAGAGGATCCACCGGCAGGAACGTCCCGCCCACCGTGAGCCCCTTTTCGAGGGCCAGGGACACCGCCCGCTCCGACCCCAGGAAGAAAACAGCCTTCCCAGACATCTTGGAGGCTGCGACAATGGCCGAGGGGCCGACTACCCCAGCCATCGCCCGCACGCACTCCTCGATGCTCATTGTGGGGTGAGTGTAGCTCTTGACCCCGTGTTTTTTTGTTATAAGTGTAAATGGTGGCAGGGCAGCGGGTGGCGCAGGAGGTGCTGTGGAAGCGGTTGCCACCTGCGCATACGTCCTTGCTGGCCCTGCCACCGGCGTGGATGGGGTCGCCATCACGGGGTCCCTTTAAGGGCTACACCCACCCCAATGTCACAGGCCTTAATGGTCTTTAATGGCCTCGTGTATTTAACTGAGCAGAGGAGCCCTTAACGAGGCACCTCTCCCCTCGTTGACAATTGGGGAGAGGCCTTGCTCCCTCTGCTCAGTTGTCTTAATTGTTTTTTTTTTTTTTTTTTTTTTTAAATTTGGAAGGAAAGGGTTCTCAGAGAGAGAGGGGAGAAACAGAGTAGCAGAGAAAAAGAGAGAGGGGGGTGGGAAGGGGGGGGGGCTGCGAGGGCAGGTCTCCCCTCGCAGCTGTGGGTGGGTGCACTCCCCAGATGGCAAAACACAAAAGTCTTTGGGGTGGTCTTCAGGTGGGGGGAGAAGATGTCTTCACCTGGGGTAGCTGGAGCCACCAGGCACTCCCAACGATCTTTAATTGGGTGATTGAGAAAAAACAACAATCTTCAGCCTGGTAGCTCCAGCTATCCCAGGCTAGGCAAATGTGGGGGGGTGGGGGGGGTTCCAATTGTGGGGGGGGCCTAGTTGTAAGCACGGCCCCCACGCACACTTCCACACACACACACACCCCCCGCGATGTTCCGGCCCTCAGTGGTCTTCTTTCCTCCCCCCACCGATACAACAAAGTCTTTTTGGGAAATGCACCCACACCCACCTGTTGAAATGTAGAGTCTCCCTCCTTCCACACTGGATGTTGTTGTGGTTTTTCCCCCTCTCTCCAACTCCTTGCAGAATGGTAAAGTTGTTTAAAAGTTTTCTGCTTTTTCCTCCTCTCCCTCTGGATAGAAGTTGGTGGTGAAGCCCCTTCCTTCCTTCTCTTCCTGGGCTGGTCTCAGGGCTCTCCAGGCAGGAGCTCAAGTTGCTAGCTGCTTCCCTCACTGCTCACAGCTCCAACTGTGCAGGACACGCCTCTACTGCTCTACCATTGGTTCCTTGTGCATGAAACTCTTTTAGAGTCTACCTGCAAAACATAAACATTAAACTGTGCCACCCGACCTGGGTGACACACCAGACATTTACAAGTCCCTTTTTTTTCCCCCCTTTTTTGTTTTTTTTTGTGTTTTTTCTTTTTTTTTTTGTTTTTGTTTTTTGGGCACTAAAATCACAATTTTTCCCCAGTGCCCCCTATAAAAGGAGAGGGGGACACTAAAAGCACCGGCAATTAAAACAAATTAAACTTTAAAACGTAAAATCAAATTAAAATTTGGTTGCCGGGCGTGATGATGCACTCCAGTCCTTCCGGTGCCCACCTCTCGCGGAAGGCCGCGAGCGTACCGGTGGACACCGCGTGCTCCATCTCCAAGGACACCCTGGATCGGATGTAAGAGCGGAAGAGAGGCAGGCAGTCAGGTTGAACGACCCCCTCGACCGCCCGCTGCCTGGACCGGCTGATGGCACCCTTGGCCATGCCCAGGAGCAGTCCTACGAGGAGGCCTTCGGACCTACCCGCTCCCCTCCGCACAGGGTGCCCAAAGATCAGGAGAGTGGGACTGAAGTGCAGCCAGAATTTCAGGAGCAGCCCCTTCAAATAGTGGAACAGGGGCTGCAACCTCGTGCATTCAATAAAAACATGGAACACGGACTCCTCCAGACCGCAGAAATTGCAGGCGGCCTGGGAGTCCGTGAACCGGCTTAAAAATTTATTGCACGGCACTGCTCCGTGCACCACCCTCCAGGCCAAGTCCCCGATGAATAGTGGGAGGACCCCTGCGTAGAGTGCCCTCCATCGGGGACCCCCGCCTCCTCCGGACGGCAAGATGGTACGCCATGGCGTGTCCGGACGGCCGGCGAGGATGGCAAAGTTGAGGGTGTGCAGGAGCAGCCCGTACAGGAAACCCCTCCGCGCGGAACTGAAAGGCACGGAGGGGATTTCCCCGAGGCGGCTCAAGTTGTGAGGCGCCGGCCCCCGAGGGAGGTTCCGGGGTTTGGCGCCGATGAGGAATTCCGTCCGGACGGGGGTCAGTTCGGACGGGATCTCCCCACGTGCTTGAGCCTCCTCGATACACCTAACGGAGTCAGGGCCCAGAGCTGTTTTTAGCGACTCGATGGCATCGGCCGCGTGGCGGACGTTGGCAGAATTTAGGCGCCGCGCCAGCGTGTCTGGCGCCATCCAGCCCGCTCCTCCGCCATCGAGCAGGTCCCTGACCCTGGTCACCTCACCAGCCACAGCCCTCTCTTCCGACCGCCACATAAAGCCTCGGCCGTGGAGGTACGGATTCCCGAGCAGCGGTTCCTGCAGGACGGCCGCCACTCCAGCCGGCGGAGAGCTGCGCTTGGTGGAGACTTTGTTCCAGACCCTGATGAGTTCCCTGTAAAAGACAGGCAGCTCCCGGAGGGCGGTCCTGGCACCCCCCAAGTTCACAAACAGGAGCTGCGTGTCATAATTGAGGTCGAGCTGCTGGCGGAAGAAATACCTCGCCAGAGCACACCACCTAGGAGGGGGCTCGACGTAAAGGTATCTCTGCAGGGTCTGAAGACGGAAAGTCGCGAGCTGGGCGCTGACGCACACCAACGACTGACCGCCCTCCTCAAGCGGGAGACTCAAGACCGCGGCAGAGACCCAGTGCTTCCTGTTGTTCCAGAAGAAGTCCACCAGCTTCTTCTGTATCTTGGCGACAAACGCAGGGGGAGGGGTCAAAGTGACCAGCCGGTACCACAACATTGCGGCCACCAGCTGGTTTATGACTAGCGCTCGACCCCTGTAGGACAGCACTCGGAGCAGTCCTGTCCAGCGCCCTAGGCGAGCGGCGACCTTGGCCTCCAGCTCCTGCCAGTTCGCCGGCCAGGCTCCCTCGTCGGGGCTAAGGTAGACTCCCAGATAGAGGAGATGGGTCGTGCTCCAGGCAAAAGGCCTGAGCTCCTCCGGCAGGGAGTCCACCCGCCACTGACCCACCAGGAGTCCGGAACATTTCTCCCAGTTGATCCTGGCGGAGGACGCGGCCGAGTAAATCTCCTGGCACTCACGCATCCTCCGCAGGTCAGCGGGATCCTCTACCGCGAGGAGCACGTCATCGGCGTAAGCCGAGAGGACGACCCCCACGCCCGGCCCTTGCAGAGCCAGTCCCGTCAACCTCGTCCGCAAGAGGCGCAGGAAAGGCTCCACGCAAACGGCGTATAACTGGCCGGACATGGGGCATCCCTGGCGCACCCCTCTCCTAAAGCGAAGGGGCGCCGTCAAGGACCCGTTAACCTTAATCAGACACTCCGCGGCGGCGTACAAAAGTCGGATCCGGGCGACGAAATGCGTCCCGAACCCGAAAGCGCGCAGAGTTCCGAGCAGATAGTCGTGATCCACCCTGTCGAACGCCTTCTCTTGGTCGAGGGATAGGAAGGCGACCGACAGACCAGCCTCCTGGGAACAATGGATGAGGTCCCGGACCAGATGGATGTTGTCGTGGATCGTCCGGCCCGGGACCGTGTATGACTGGTCGGGGTGGATCATGTGGTCCAGCACGGCACCAAGGCGAGCAGACATCGCCCTGGCGAAGATTTTGTAGTCCGTGCTGAGGAGGGAGACCGGGCGCCAGTTCTTAAGGAGGCGGAGATCGCCCTTCTTAGGCAGCAGGACGATGACTGCCCTGCGCCAAGAGAGGGGCATCTCCCCGGTCGCCAGACTTTCCCCCAGGACCCGCGCGTAGTCGCCCCCCAGGACGTCCCAGAACGCCCTGTGGAACTCCACGGTCAGCCCGTCCAGCCCCGGGGATTTTCCCCTCGAGAGCCGGGCGAGGGCACCGGTCAGCTCCGCCAGGCTTAGCGGAGCTTCCAGATTTTCGGCGCCCTCCGGGCTGACCTTCGGCAGGTCCTCCCACAAAACTCTACGCGCTTCCTCGCTGGACGGATCCGGAGAGAACAGAGCCCCGTAATATTCACGGACCCTGTTGTTGACGCCCTCCGGATCCGAGACGAGAGAGCCGTCGTCGGCCAGCAGCGTCAAGAGCTGCTTACGGACACTCTGCCTTTTTTCCAGCGAGTAGAAGAAGGGGGAGCCGCGGTCCAGATCCCGCAGGAACCGGATCCGCGACCTCACGAACGCGCCTCTGGACCCGACGAGCTGCAGGTCCTTCAGCGCGGCCTTCTTCGCTTCGTACACCGTCCGCAGGGCCGGGTCCTGGACGACTTGACCGAGACGGGCTTCCAGGTCGAGCACCTCTTTTTCTAGGCGCCCGACTCTGGCCGCCCGCCTCTTGGTCGACCCCCTCGCGTACTCTTGACAGAAGACGCGGACGTGAGCCTTGCCCACGTCCCACCATAGCCTCAAGGAAGGGAAGCCCCCCTGCTTCCTTCTCCAGTCGGACCAGAATCGACGGAACGAGTCCTGGAACCGCACGTCCTCCAGCAGCCGGTTGTTAAAGTGCCAGTACGCGGACCCCGTCCTCGCGCGGAGCGAAGCGAGCTCCGCCCACACCAGGTGGTGGTCCGAACACGGCACCGGCCGCATGGAGGCCGCCGGGACGCAGGAAACGTACGCCCGAGACACGTAAAGGCGGTCGACTCTAGACCATCCAACTCCAGGCCTCACCCAAGTAAAGGCGCTGGAGTCGGGGTGGAGATTTCGCCAGACGTCCACCAAGTCGAAGGACCCGACCAGGTCCCTCAACTTCTCCATCGCCGTCATGCACTGCGGGGCACCGGAGCGGTCCCTCGCCTCGAGGGTGCAGTTAAAATCCCCCCCGAGGACAATGCAGTCGCCGACGTCGACGGAGCCAAGAAGAGCGGACACCTCTTCAAAGAAGCGCGTTTGCTGCGGGCCGGGATGAGGGGCGTACACGTTCACGAGATGGAGCGGCACGTCCCCCAGGCGAACCGTTACGTGCAGCAAGCGGCCTGGCACGGGCTCCTCGACCCCCAAGATCTCCGGCTGAAAATGCGGGCCCAGCAAGATGGCCACCCCACTAGAAATGGCGGTGAGGTGGCTCATGCGGACCTCTCCTTGCCATTCCAGGAGCCACGTGGCTTCGTCTCCCGGAACGGTGTGGGTTTCTTGCAGGAAGCACACCGCATATTTCCCCTCCCGCAGGAGCGAAAAATTGTCAAATCTACGGCGTGCCCCTCTGCCGCCGTTGATGTTGAGGCTGGCTATGGTTATCTTCATGACAAAAGCATAGTGCAACCTCTACCTTAACCTATTGTGGGGGAGGGAGCGGAGTCTTTTGTTGAACTCCGCTCCCTCCGCAGCCCAGCGAGGAGTCCCTCGAGCTCGCGCAGCTCAAGGTGCTGCTCCTTTGTCAAGGGCCCGCCCGCGGCCAAGGTTTTAACGGCGGCGCGGACGGACCCCTTGATCAGCTCCGGCTCGGACCATTTTTCCAGGGCCAGTCGGGCTTGGTCGCGGCGACCCCGGCTCTGGGCCAAAAAGTCCCGGAGTTCCTTTGCAGGAACGAGGAGGGCCTCAGCGGCGGCCGCGAGCAGATCCACCGCCTCCCTGGCGGTGGTCTCTAGGTCTTCACCCGCGTCCCCCACCGAGTCCCCGTCCTCCTCCGGGAGGTGGCCGCCAGCAGCCGGCCCATCGACCGCACAAGGTACGGCAAATGAACCGGCCGCTCCAACCGGCCCTGGCACTGCCCCGATCCCACCCCCAGGATCGTCGGCAGAGGAGTCCCCACTGGGCTCTTTTAAAAATGGTGCTGGGTCGGGAAATGACAGCGGAAGGGGTTCCCCCTCCGCCCCAGGAACCGGAGAACAAGGAGAGACCCGGCCATAGGAAATCCCCAGGCCCTCCAAGTGCTCCAGCTCCAAAGTAAGGGGCGAGGGTGGGTGTTCCTCCCCCTCCCCGCTGCCACCCCCCGGCCCAGCATCTACAGTGTCATAATTATTTGTTTCATTCTCTGCCGGGTCGAGCAAATCCCGGGGGAAGTTGGGTAATAGCTGGGCGGGCTCAGGTTCGGCCTTTTCGGCCTCGCCCGCCTCAGTCCCCGGGACGCCCGGCCCGGCGGCTACGCATTCCTCCGCGGTCCCCACGCCCCCCACGACAGGCAGATCTTCCACTCCATCCCCGGGAGGCAGAGGCTGGGCAGCCTCAACTGTCTCACCCTCCCCGGGGAAAGACTCCTCGCGCCTGCAGCGCAATTTGGGGGCGCTGGTGGGGGACGCGGGACACGCGGCGGGCACCGACTCCTCCGCGGAGGGATGTTGTTCCCCCTCCGCGTCATTGGGGCGGTGCCTCTTTTTGTTCCTGGGGGCGCGCGGAGTCAGGGAGACCTCCATGTCTGCCGAGGCCTCCCGCTCCGCCCCCCCCTTTTCCTTTTCTTGCCCGCGCCTGGGCCCCTCTGTGGTGGTATTCAAGGGCTCGGGCACGGGCTCGGGGCACCCCGCGCTCGCCGGTGACGGGGTTGGGCTGAGCGCGGTGGTCAAATTATCCGGCGCACTGAGGGGACCCGCCTCTTGATGTTTTGTCTTCTTCCGCGCCTTCTTTCCGGTCGGACGCTCTCCCTCCCCCCCCCGGAGGCCCTGAAAACAAAGGCCTCCGACGATGCCCGCGCACCCATGGCTCCCGGCACGCGGACGCAACTAGGGGGAGGGGTGGCGGCGGCGCCAGCCTTGGCCGCCTTCGGTGTTTTGGCGGCCTTGGAGGCGGGGCAGTTCTTGCGAACGTGCCCCACCTCCCTGCAGGCATGGCACCGCACGCCGTCCGACGTCCAGAAGACGCGGTAGGCAGTCCCCTCGTGCACCACATTAAAATGACCTTCCGTCGTCTCCTCCCGCGCCAGCCGGACAAAGAGCTGGCGGCGGAAGGAGAACACGTGGCGCAGGCTGTTCTCCCTGAGGCCGAGCGGTATGGGGTTGATCCCTGACCTTACCTCCCCCAGTTGTTGTAGGTGAGGGAGGAGGAGCTCAGCGGAAACAAAGGGCGGGACGTTTGAAACGATGACCCTCTGCGCGGTGGCCTCGAGAGGGTCCACCGGCAGGAACGTCCCGCCCACCGTGAGCCCCTTTTCAAGGGCCAGGGACACCGCCCGCTCCGACCCCAGGAAGAACACGGCCTTCCCAGACATCTTGGAGGCTGCGACAATGGCCGAGGGGCCGACTACCCCAGCCATCGCCCGCACGCACTCCTCAATGCTCATTGTGGGGTGAGTGTAGCTCTTGACCCCGTGTTTCCTGGTTATAAGTCTGAATGGTGGCAGGGCAGCGGGTGGCGCAGGAGGTGCCGTGGATGTGGACACCGCCTGCGCATACGTCCTTGCTGGCCCTGCCACCGGCGTGGATGGGGTCGCCATCACGGGGTCCCTTTAAGGGCTACACCCACCCCAAAGTCACAGGCCTTAATGGTCTTTAATGGCCTCTTATGTTAACTGAGCAGAGGAGCCCTTAACGAGGCACCTCTCCCCTCGTTGACAATTGGGGAGAGGCCTTGCTCCCTCTGCTCAGTTGTCTTAATTGGGTTTTTTTTATTAATTTGGAAGGAAAGGGTTCTCAGAGAGAGAGGGGAGAAACAGAGGGTAACGGAGAAAGAGAGAGGGGGGTGGGAAGGGGGGGGGGCTGCGAGGGCAGGTCTCCCCTCGCAGCTGTGGGTGGGTGCACTCCCCAGATGGCAAAACACAAAAGTCTTTGGGGTGGTCTTCAGGTGGGGGGAGAAGATGTCTTCACCTGGGGTAGCTGGAGCCACCAGGCACTCCTAACGATCCTCAATAGGGTGATTAATGACTCTTCAGCCTGGTAGCTCCAGCTATCCCAGGCTAGGCAAATGTGGGGGGGGTGGGGGGGGTTCCAATTGTGGGGGGGGCCCAGTTGTAAGCACAGCCCCCACGCACACTACCACACACACACACACACCCCCCGCGATGTTCCGGCCCTCAGTGGTCTTCTTTCCTCCCCCCACCGATACAACAAAGTCTTTTTGGGGAAATGCACCCACACCCACCTGTAGAATGTTGAGTCTCCCTCCTTCCACACTGGTTTGTTGTTGGTCTTTCCCCCTCTCTCCAACTCCTTGCAGAATGGTAAGGATGTTTAAATGTTTTCTGCTTTCTCCTCCTCTCCCTCTGGATAGAAGTTGGTGTTGAAGCCCCTTCCTTCCTTCTCTTCCTGGGCTGGTCTCAGGGCTCTCCAGGCAGGAGCTCAAGTTGCTTGCTGCTTCCCTCACTGCTCACAGCTCCAACTGTGCAGGACACGCCTCTACTGCTCTACCATTGGTTCCTTGTGCATGAAACTCTTTTTGGAGTTCACCTGCAAAAACATAAAACATGTATCCGTGCCACCCGACCTGGATGACACACACAAGACATTTACAAGGCCCCTTTTTTATTTCTTTTTTTGTGTTTTTTTTTTTGGGGCACTAAAATCAAATTTTTCCTTTTTCCAGTGCCCCCTATAAAAGGAGAGGGGGACACTAAAAGCACCGGCAATTAAAACAAATTAAACTTTAAAACGTAAAATCAAATTAAAATTTGGTTGCCGGGCGTGATGATGCACTCCAGTCCCTCCGGTGCCCACCTCTCGCGGAAGGCCGCGAGCGTACCGGTGGACACCGCGTGCTCCATCTCCAAGGACACCCTGGATCGGATGTAAGAGCGGAAGAGAGGCAGGCAGTCAGGTTGAACGACCCCCTCGACCGCCCGCTGCCTGGACCGGCTGATGGCACCCTTGGCCGTGCCCAGGAGCAGTCCTACGAGGAGGCCCTCGGACCTACCCGCTCCCCTCCGCACAGGGTGCCCAAAGATCAGGAGAGTGGGACTGAAGTGCAGCCAGAATTTCAGGAGCAGCCCCTTCAAATAGTGGAACAGGGGCTGCAACCTTGTGCATTCAATAAAAACATGGAACACGGACTCCTCCAGACCGCAGAAATTGCAGGCGGCCTGGGAGTCCGTGAACCGGCTTAAAAATTTGTTGCACGGCACTGCTCCGTGCACCACCCTCCAGGCCAAGTCCCCGATGAATAGTGGGAGGACCCCTGCGTAGAGTGCCCTCCATCGGGGACCCCCGCCTCCTCCGGACGGCAAGATGGTACGCCATGGCGTGTCCGGACGGCCGGCGAGGATGGCAAAGTTGAGGGTGTGCAGGAGCAGCCCGTACAGGAAACCCCTCCGCGCGGAACTGAAAGGCACGGAGGGGATTTCCCCGAGGCGGCTCAAGTTGTGAGGCGCCGGCCCCCGAGGGAGGTTCCGGGGTTTGGCGCCGATGAGGAATTCCGTCCGGACGGGGGTCAGTTCGGACGGGATCTCCCCACGTGCTTGAGCCTCCTCGATACACCTAACGGAGTCAGGGCCCAGAGCTGTTTTTAGCGACTCGATGGCATCGGCCGCGCGGCGGACGTTGGCAGAATTTAGGCGCCGCGCCAGCGTGACTGGCGCCATCCAGCCCGCTCCTCCGCCATCGAGCAGGTCCCTGACCCTGGTCACCTCACCAGCCACAGCCCTCTCTTCCGACCGCCACATGAAGCCTCGGCCGTGGAGGTACGGATTCCCGAGCAGCGGTTCCTGCAGGACGGCCGCCACTCCAGCCGGCGGAGAGCTGCGCTTGGTGGAGACTTTGTTCCAGACCCTGATGAGTTCCCTGTAAAAGACAGGCAGCTCCCGGAGGGCGGTCCTGGCACCCCCCAAGTTCACAAACAGGAGCTGCGTGTCATAATTGAGGTCGAGCTGCTGGCGGAAGAAATACCTCGCCAGAGCACACCACCTAGGAGGGGGCTCGACGTAAAGGTATCTCTGCAGGGTCTGAAGACGGAAAGTCGCGAGCTGGGCGCTGACGCACACCAACGACTGACCGCCCTCCTCAAGCGGGAGACTCAAGACCGCGACAGAGACCCAGTGCTTCCTGTTGTTCCAGAAGAAGTCCACCAGCTTCTTCTGTATCTTGGCGACAAACGCAGGGGGAGGGGTCAAAGTGACCAGCCGGTACCACAGCATTGCGGCCACCAGCTGGTTTATGACTAGCGCTCGACCCCTGTAGGACAGCACTCGGAGCAGTCCTGTCCAGCGCCCTAGGCGAGCGGCGACCTTGGCCTCCAGCTCCTGCCAGTTCGCCGGCCAGGCTTCCTCGTCGGGGCTAAGGTAGACTCCCAGATAGAGGAGATGGGTCGTGCTCCAGGCAAAAGGCCTGAGCTCCTCCGGCAGGGAGTCCACCCGCCACTGACCCACCAGGAGTCCGGAACATTTCTCCCAGTTGATCCTGGCGGAGGACGCGGCCGAGTAAATCTCCTGGCACTCACGCATCCTCCGCAGGTCAGCGGGATCCTCTACCGCGAGGAGCACGTCATCGGCGTAAGCCGAGAGGACGACCTCCACGCCCGGCCCTTGCAGAGCCAGTCCCGTCAACCTCGTCCGCAAGAGGCGCAGGAAAGGCTCCACGCAAACGGCGTATAACTGGCCGGACATGGGGCATCCCTGGCGCACCCCTCTCCTAAAGCGAAGGGGCGCCGTCAAGGACCCGTTAACCTTAATCAGACACTCCGCGGCGGCGTACAAAAGTCGGATCCGGGCGACAAAATGCGTCCCGAACCCGAAAGCGCGCAGAGTTCCGAGCAGATAGTCGTGATCCACCCTGTCGAACGCCTTCTCTTGGTCGAGGGATAGGAAGGCGACCGACAGACCAGCCTCCTGGGAGCAATGGATGAGGTCCCGGACCAGATGGATGTTGTCGTGGATCGTCCGGCCCGGGACCGTGTATGACTGGTCGGGGTGAATCATGTGGTCCAGCACGGCACCAAGGCGAGCAGACATCGCCCTGGCGAAGATTTTGTAGTCCGTGCTGAGGAGGGAGACCGGGCGCCAGTTCTTAAGGAGGCGGAGATCGCCCTTCTTAGGCAGCAGGACGATGACTGCCCTGCGCCAAGAGAGGGGCATCTCCCCGGTCGCCAGACTTTCCCCCAGGACCCGCGCGTAGTCGCTCCCCAGGACGTCCCAGAACGCCCTGTGGAACTCCACGGTCAGCCCGTCCAGCCCCGGGGATTTTCCCCTCGAGAGCCGGGCGAGGGCACCGGTCAGCTCCGCCAGGCTTAGCGGAGCTTCCAGATTTTCGGCGCCCTCCGGGCTGACCTTCGGCAGGTCCTCCCACAAAACTCTACGCGCTTCCTCGCTGGACGGATCCGGAGAGAACAGAGCCCCGTAATATTCACGGACCCTGTTGTTGACGCCCTCCGGATCCGAGACGAGAGAGCCGTCGTCGGCCAGCAGCGTCAAGAGCTGCTTACGGACACTCTGCCTTTTTTCCGGCGAGTAGAAGAAGGGGGAGCCGCGGTCCAGATCCCGCAGGAACCGGATCCGCGACCTCACGAACGCGCCTCGGGACCCGACGAGCTGCAGGTCCTTCAGCGCGGCCTTCTTCGCTTCGTACACCGTCCGCAGGGCCGGGTCCTGGACGACTTGACCGAGACGGGCTTCCAGGTCGAGCACCTCTTTTTCTAGGCGCCCGACTCTGGCCGCCCGCCTCTTGGTCGACCCCCTCGCGTACTCTTGACAGAAGACGCGGACGTGAGCCTTGCCCACGTCCCACCATAGCCTCAAGGAGGGGAAGCCCCCCTGCTTCCTTCTCCAGTCGGACCAGAATCGACGGAACGAGTCCTGGAACCGCACGTCCTCCAGCAGCCGGTTGTTAAAGTGCCAGTACGCGGACCCCGTCCTCGCGCGGAGCGAAGCGAGCTCCGCCCACACCAGGTGGTGGTCCGAACACGGCACCGGCCGCATGGAGGCCGCCGGGACGCAGGAAACGTACGCCCGAGACACGTAAAGGCGGTCGACTCTAGACCATCCAACTCCAGGCCTCACCCAAGTAAAGGCGCTGGAGTCGGGGTGGAGATTTCGCCAGACGTCCACCAAGTCGAAGGACCCGACCAGGTCCCTCAACTTCTCCATCGCCGTCATGCACTGCGGGGCACCGGAGCGGTCCCTCGCCTCGAGGGTGCAGTTAAAATCCCCCCCGAGGACAATGCAGTCGCCGACGTCGACGGAGCCAAGAAGAGCGGACACCTCTTCAAAGAAGCGCGTTTGCTGCGGGCCGGGATGAGGGGCGTACACGTTCACGAGATGGAGCGGCACGTCCCCCAGGCGAACCGTTACGTGCAGCAAGCGGCCTGGCACGGGCTCCTCGACCCCCAAGATCTCCGGCTGAAAATGCGGGCCCAGCAAGATGGCCACCCCACTAGAAATGGCGGTGAGGTGGCTCATGCGGACCTCTCCTTGCCATTCCAGGAGCCACGTGGCTTCGTCTCCCGGAACGGTGTGGGTTTCTTGCAGGAAGCACACCGCATATTTCCCCTCCCGCAGGAGCGAAAAATTGTCAAATCTACGGCGTGCCCCTCTGCCGCCGTTGATGTTGAGGCTGGCTATGGTTATCTTCATGACAAAAGCATAGTGCAACCTCTACCTTAACCTATTGTGGGGGAGGGAGCGGAGTCTTTTGTTGAACTCCGCTCCCTCCGCAGCCCAGCGAGGAGTCCCTCGAGCTCGCGCAGCTCAAGGTGCTGCTCCTTTGTCAAGGGCCCGCCCGCGGCCAAGGTTTTAACGGCGGCGCGGACGGAACCCTTGATCAGCTCCGGCTCGGACCATTTTTCCAGGGCCAGTCGGGCTTGGTCGCGGCGACCCCGGCTCTGGGCCAAAAAGTCCCGGAGTTCCTTTGCAGGAACGAGGAGGGCCTCAGCGGCGGCCGCGAGCAGATCCACCGCCTCCCTGGCGGTGGTCTCTAGGTCTTCACCCGCGTCCCCCACCGAGTCCCCGTCCTCCTCCGGGAGGTGGCCGCCAGCAGCCGGCCCATCGACCGCACAAGGTACGGCAAATGAACCGGCCGCTCCAACCGGCCCTGGCACTGCCCCGATCCCACCCCCAGGATCGTCGGCAGAGGAGTCCCCACTGGGCTCTTTTAAAAATGGTGCTGGGTCGGGAAATGACAGCGGAAGGGGTTCCCCCTCCGCCCCAGGAACCGGAGAACAAGGAGAGACCCGGCCATAGGAAATCCCCAGGCCCTCCAAGTGCTCCAGCTCCAAAGTAAGGGGCGAGGGTGGGTGTTCCTCCCCCTCCCCGCTGCCACCCCCCGGCCCAGCATCTACAGTTTCATTAAAATCAATATCTTTTGTTTCTGCCGGGTCGAGCAACTCCCGGGGGAAGTTGGGTAATAGCTGGGCGGGCTCAGGTTCGGCCTTTTCGGCCTCGCCCGCCTCAGTCCCCGGGACGCCCGGCCCGGCGGCTACGCATTCCTCCGCGGTCCCCACGCCCCCCACGACAGGCAGATCTTCCACTCCATCCCCGGGAGGCAGAGGCTGGGCAGCCTCAACTGTCTCACCCTCCCCGGGGAAAGACTCCTCGCGCCTGCAGCGCAATTTGGGGGCGCTGGTGGGGGACGCGGGACACGCGGCGGGCACCGACTCCTCCGCGGAGGGATGTTGTTCCCCCTCCGCCTCATTGGGGCGGTGCCTCTTTTTGTTCCTGGGGGCGCGCGGAGTCAGGGAGACCTCCATGTCTGCCGAGGCCTCCCGCTCCGCCCCCCCCTTTTCCTTTTCTTGCCCGCGCCTGGGCCCCTCTGTGGTGGTATTCAAGGGCCCGGGCACGGGCTCGGGGCACCCCGCGCTCGCCGGTGACTGGGTTGGGCTGAGCGCGGTGGTCAGACTTTCCGGCGCACCGAGGGGACCCGCCTCTAGATGTTTCTCCTTCTTCCGCGCCTTCTTTCCGCTCGGACGCTCTCCCTCCCCCCCGCCGGAGGCCCTGAAAACAAAGGCCTCCGACGATGCCCGCGCACCCATGGCTCCCGGCACGCGGACGCAACTAGGGGGAGGGGTGGCGGCAGCGCCAGCCTTGGCCGCCTTCGGTGGTTTGGCGGCCTTGGAGGCGGGGCAGTTCTTGCGAACATGCCCCACCTCCCTGCAGGCATGGCACCGCACGCCGTCCGACGTCCAGAAGACGCGGTAGGCAGTCCCCTCGTGCACCACGTTAAAATCTCCCTCCGTCGTGTCCTCCCGCGCCAGCCGGACAAAGAGCTGGCGGCGGAAGGAGAACACGTGGCGCAGGCTGCTCTCCCTGAGGCCGAGCGGTATGGGGTTGATCCCTGACCTTACCTCCCCCAGTTGTTGTAGGTGAGGGAGGAGGAGCTCAGCGGAAACAAAGGGCGGGACGTTTGAAATGATGACCCTCTGCGCGGTGGCCTCGAGAGGGTCCACCGGCAGGAACGTCCCGCCCACCGTGAGCCCCTTTTCAAGGGCCAGGGACACCGCCCGCTCCGACCCCAGGAAGAACACGGCCTTCCCAGACATCTTGGAGGCTGCGACAATGGCCGAGGGGCCGACTACCCCAGCCATCGCCCGCACGCACTCCTCAATGCTCATTGTGGGGTGAGTGTAGCTCTTGACCCCGTGTTTCCTGGTTATAAGTCTGAACGGTGGCAGGGCAGCGGGTGGCGCAGGAGGTGCCGTGGATGTGGACACCGCCTGCGCATACGTCCTTGCTGGCCCTGCCACCGGCATGGATGGGGTCGCCATCACGGGGTCCCTTTAAGGGCTACACCCACCCCAAAGTCACAGGCCTTAATGGTCTTTAATGGCCTCTTATGTTAACTGAGCAGAGGAGCCCTTAACGAGGCACCTCTCCCCTCGTTGACAATTGGGGAGAGGCCTTGCTCCCTCTGCTCAGTTGTCTTAATTGGGTTTTTTTTATTAATTTGGAAGGAAAGGGTTCTCAGAGAGAGAGGGGAGAAACAGAGTAGCAGAGAAAAGAGAGAGGGGGGTGGGAAGGGGGGGGGGCTGCGAGGGCAGGTCTCTCCTCGCAGCTGTGGGTGGGTGCACTCCCCAGATGGCAAAACACAAAAGTCTTTGAGGTGGTCTTCAGGTGGGGGAAGAAGATGTCTTCACCTGGGGTAGCTGGAGCCACCAGGCACTCCTAACGATCTTTAATTGGGTGATTAATAACAATCTTCAGCCTGGTAGCTCCAGCTATCCCAGGCTAGGCAAATGTGGGGGGTGGGGGGGGTTCCAATTGTGGGGGGGGCCTAGTTGTAAGCAAGGCCCCCACACACACTACCACACACACACACACCCCCCGCGATGTTCCGGCCCTCAGTAGTCTTCTTTCCTCCCCCCACCGATACAACAAAGTCTGTTTGGGGAAATGCACCCACACCCACCTGTAGAATGTAGAGTCTCCCTCCTTCCACACTGGATGGTTGTTGTTGGTTTTTCCCCCTCTCTCCAACTCTTTGCAGAAATGATAAAGATGTTGTAAAGTTTTCTTTTCTCCTCCTCTCCCTCTGGGTTAAAGTGGTGTTGAAGCCCCTTCCTTCCTTCTCTTCCTGGGCTGGTCTCAGGGCTCTCCAGGCAGGAGCTCAAGTTGCTTGCTGCTTCCCTCACTGCTCACAGCTCCAACTGAGCAGGACACGCCTCTACTGCTCTACCATTGGTTCCTTGTGCATGAAACTCTTTTGGGAGTTCACCTGCAAAACATAAAACATTAAACGGTGCCACCCGACCTGGGTGACACTCCAGACATTTACAAGGCCCATTTTTTTCCCCCTTTTTTGTGTTTTTTTTTTGTTTTTTCTTTTTTTTTTTGTTTTTTTTTTTTGGGCACTAAAATCACAATTTTTCCCCAGTGCCCCCTATAAAAGGGAAGGGGACACTAAAAGCACCGGCAATTAAAAACAAATTAACTTTAAAACGTAAAATCAAATTAAAATTTGGTTGCCGGGCGTGATGATGCACTCCAGTCCCTCCGGTGCCCACCTCTCGCGGAAGGCCGCGAGCGTACCGGTGGACACCGCGTGCTCCATCTCCAAGGACACCCTGGACCGGATGTAAGAGCGGAAGAGAGGCAGGCAGTCAGGTTGAACGACCCCCTCGACCGCCCGCTGCCTGGACCGGCTGATGGCACCCTTGGCCGTGCCCAGGAGCAGTCCTACGAGGAGGCCTTCGGACCTACCCGCTCCCCTCCGCACAGGGTGCCCAAAGATCAGGAGAGTGGGACTGAAGTGCAGCCAGAATTTCAGGAGCAGCCCCTTCAAATAATGGAACAGGGGCTGCAACCTTGTGCACTCAATAAAAACATGGAACACGGACTCCTCCAGACCGCAGAAATTGCAGGCGGCCTGGGAGTCCGTGAACCGGCTTAAAAATTTGTTGCACGGCACTGCTCCGTGCACCACCCTCCAGGCCAAGTCCCCGATGAATAGTGGGAGGACCCCTGCGTAGAGTGCCCTCCATCGGGGACCCCCGCCTCCTCCGGACGGCAAGATGGTGCGCCATGGCGTGTCCGGACGGCCGGCGAGGATGGCAAAGTTGAGGGTGTGCAGGAGCAGCCCGTACAGGAAACCCCTCCGCGCGGAACTGAAAGGCACGGAGGGGATTTCCCCGAGGCGGCTCAAGTTGTGAGGCGCCGGCCCCCGAGGGAGGTTCCGGGGTTTGGCGCCGATGAGGAATTCCGTCCGGACGGGGGTCAGTTCGGACGGGATCTCCCCACGTGCTTGAGCCTCCTCGATACACCTAACGGAGTCAGGGCCCAGAGCTGTTTTTAGCGACTCGATGGCATCGGCCGCGCGGCGGACGTTGGCAGAATTTAGGCGCCGCGCCAGCGTGACTGGCGCCATCCAGCCCGCTCCTCCGCCATCGAGCAGGTCCCTGACCCTGGTCACCTCACCAGCCACAGCCCTCTCTTCCGACCGCCACATGAAGCCTCGGCCGTGGAGGTACGGATTCCCGAGCAGCGGCTCCTGCAGGACGGCCGCCACTCCAGCCGGCGGAGAGCTGCGCTTGGTGGAGACTTTGTTCCAGACCCTGATGAGTTCCCTGTAAAAGACAGGCAGCTCCCGGAGGGCGGTCCTGGCACCCCCCAAGTTCACAAACAGGAGCTGCGTGTCATAATTGAGGTCGAGCTGCTGGCGGAAGAAATACCTCGCCAGAGCACACCACCTAGGAGGGGGCTCGACGTAAAGGTATCTCTGCAGGGTCTGAAGACGGAAAGTCGCGAGCTGGGCGCTGACGCACACCAACGACTGACCGCCCTCCTCAAGCGGGAGACTCAAGACCGCGACAGAGACCCAGTGCTTCCTGTTGTTCCAGAAGAAGTCCACCAGCTTCTTCTGTATCTTGGCGACAAACGCAGGGGGAGGGGTCAAAGTGACCAGCCGGTACCACAGCATTGCGGCCACCAGCTGGTTTATGACTAGCGCTCGACCCCTGTAGGACAGCACTCGGAGCAGTCCTGTCCAGCGCCCTAGGCGAGCGGCGACCTTGGCCTCCAGCTCCTGCCAGTTCGCCGGCCAGGCTTCCTCGTCGGGGCTAAGGTAGACTCCCAGATAGAGGAGATGGGTCGTGCTCCAGGCAAAAGGCCTGAGCTCCTCCGGCAGGGAGTCCACCCGCCACTGACCCACCAGGAGTCCGGAACATTTCTCCCAGTTGATCCTGGCGGAGGACGCGGCCGAGTAAATCTCCTGGCACTCACGCATCCTCCGCAGGTCAGCGGGATCCTCTACCGCGAGGAGCACGTCATCGGCGTAAGCCGAGAGGACGACCTCCATGCCCGGCCCTTGCAGAGCCAGTCCCGTCAACCTCGTCCGCAAGAGGCGCAGGAAAGGCTCCACGCAAACGGCGTATAACTGGCCGGACATGGGGCATCCCTGGCGCACCCCTCTCCTAAAGCGAAGGGGCGCCGTCAAGGACCCGTTAACCTTAATCAGACACTCCGCGGCGGCGTACAAAAGTCGGATCCGGGCGACGAAATGCGTCCCGAACCCGAAAGCGCGCAGAGTTCCGAGCAGATAGTCGTGATCCACCCTGTCGAACGCCTTCTCTTGGTCGAGGGATAGGAAGGCGACCGACAGACCAGCCTCCTGGGAACAATGGATGAGGTCCCGGACCAGATGGATGTTATCGTGGATTGTCCGGCCCGGGACCGTGTATGACTGGTCGGGGTGGATCATGTGGTCCAGCACGGCACCAAGGCGAGCAGACATCGCCCTGGCGAAGATTTTGTAGTCCGTGCTGAGGAGGGAGACCGGGCGCCAGTTCTTAAGGAGGCGGAGATCGCCCTTCTTAGGCAGCAGGACGATGACTGCCCTGCGCCAAGAGAGGGGCATCTCCCCGGTCGCCAGACTTTCCCCCAGGACCCGCGCGTAGTCGCTCCCCAGGACGTCCCAGAACGCCCTGTGGAACTCCACGGTCAGCCCGTCCAGCCCCGGGGATTTTCCCCTCGAGAGCCGGGCGAGGGCACCGGTCAGCTCCGCCAGGCTTAGCGGAGCTTCCAGATTTTCGGCGCCCTCCGGGCTGACCTTCGGCAGGTCCTCCCACAAAACTCTACGCGCTTCCTCGCTGGACGGATCCGGAGAGAACAGAGCCCCGTAATATTCACGGACCCTGTTGTTGACGCCCTCCGGATCCGAGACGAGAGAGCCGTCGTCGGCCAGCAGCGTCAAGAGCTGCTTACGGACACTCTGCCTTTTTTCCAGCGAGTAGAAGAAGGGGGAGCCGCGGTCCAGATCCCGCAGGAACCGGATCCGCGACCTCACGAACGCGCCTCGGGACCCGACGAGCTGCAGGTCCTTCAGCGCGGCCTTCTTCGCTTCGTACACCGTCCGCAGGGCCGGGTCCTGGACGACTTGACCGAGACGGGCTTCCAGGTCGAGCACCTCTTTTTCTAGGCGCCCGACTCTGGCCGCCCGCCTCTTGGTCGACCCCCTCGCGTACTCTTGACAGAAGACGCGGACGTGAGCCTTGCCCACGTCCCACCATAGCCTCAAGGAGGGGAAGCCCCCCTGCTTCCTTCTCCAGTCGGACCAGAATCGACGGAACGAGTCCTGGAACCGCACGTCCTCCAGCAGCCGGTTGTTAAAGTGCCAGTACGCGGACCCCGTCCTCGCGCGGAGCGAAGCGAGCTCCGCCCACACCAGGTGGTGGTCCGAACACGGCACCGGCCGCATGGAGGCCGCCGGGACGCAGGAAACGTACGCCCGAGACACGTAAAGGCGGTCGACTCTAGACCATCCAACTCCAGGCCTCACCCAAGTAAAGGCGCTGGAGTCGGGGTGGAGATTTCGCCAGACGTCCACCAAGTCGAAGGACCCGACCAGGTCCCTCAACTTCTCCATCGCCGTCATGCACTGCGGGGCACCGGAGCGGTCCCTCGCCTCGAGGGTGCAGTTAAAATCCCCCCCGAGGACAATGCAGTCGCCGACGTCGACGGAGCCAAGAAGAGCGGACACCTCTTCAAAGAAGCGCGTTTGCTGCGGGCCGGGATGAGGGGCGTACACGTTCACGAGATGGAGCGGCACGTCCCCCAGGCGAACCGTTACGTGCAGCAAGCGGCCTGGCACGGGCTCCTCGACCCCCAAGATCTCCGGCTGAAAATGCGGGCCCAGCAAGATGGCCACCCCACTAGAAATGGCGGTGAGGTGGCTCATGCGGACCTCTCCTTGCCATTCCAGGAGCCACGTGGCTTCGTCTCCCGGAACGGTGTGGGTTTCTTGCAGGAAGCACACCGCATATTTCCCCTCCCGCAGGAGCGAAAAATTGTCAAATCTACGGCGTGCCCCTCTGCCGCCGTTGATGTTGAGGCTGGCTATGGTTATCTTCATGGCAAAAGCATAGTGCAACCTCTACCTTAACCTATTGTGGGGGAGGGAGCGGAGTCTTTTGTTGAACTCCGCTCCCTCCGCAGCCCAGCGAGGAGTCCCTCGAGCTCGCGCAGCTCAAGGTGCTGCTCCTTTGTCAAGGGCCCGCCCGCGGCCAAGGTTTTAACGGCGGCGCGGACAGACCCCTTGATCAGCTCTGGCTCGGACCATTTTTCCAGGGCCAGTCGGGCTTGGTCGCGGCGACCCCGGCTCTGGGCCAAAAAGTCCCGGAGTTCCTTTGCAGGAACGAGGAGGGCCTCAGCGGCGGCCGCGAGCAGATCCACCGCCTCACTGGCGGTGGTCTCTAGGTCTTCACCCGCGTCCCCCACCGAGTCCCCGTCCTCCTCCGGGAGGTGGCCGCCAGCAGCCGGCCCATCGACCGCACAAGGTACGGCAAATGAACCGGCCGCTCCAACCGGCCCTGGCACTGCCCCGATCCCACCCCCAGGATCGTCGGCAGAGGAGTCCCCACTGGGCTCTTTTAAAAATGGTGCTGGGTCGGGAAATGACAGCGGAAGGGGTTCCCCCTCCGCCCCAGGAACCGGAGAACAAGGAGAGACCCGGCCATAGGAAATCCCCAGGCCCCCCAAGTGCTCCAGCTCCAAAGTAAGGGGCGAGGGTGGGTGTTCCTCCCCCTTCCCGCTGCCACCCCCCGGCCCAGCATCTACAGTTTCATTAAAAACAGTAAATTGTGTTTCTGCCGGGTCGAGCGTCTCCCGGGGGAAGTTGGGTATTGGCTGGGCGGGCTCAGGTTCGGCCTTTTCGGCCTCGCCCGCCTCAGTCCCCGGGACGCCCGGCCCGGCGGCTACGCATTCCTCCGCGGTCCCCACGCCCCCCACGACAGGCAGATCTTCCACTCCATCCCCAGGAGGCAGCGGCTGGGCAGCCTCGACTACCTCACCCTCCCCGGGGACAGACTCTTCGCGCCTGCAGCGCAATTTGGGAGCGCTGGTGGGGGACGCGGGACACGCGGCGGGCACCGACTCCTCCGCGGAGGGATGTTGTTCCCCCTCCGCGTCATTGGGACGGTGCCTCTTTTTGTTCCTGGGGGCGCGCGGAGTCAGGGAGACCTCCATGTCTGCCGAGGCCTCCCGCTCCGCCCCCCCCTTTTCCTTTTCTTGCCCGCGCCCGGGCCCCTCTGTGGTGTTGTTCAAGGGCTCGGGCACGGGCTCGGGGCACCCCGCGCTCGCCGGTGACGGGGTTGGGCTGAGCGCGGTGGTCAAATTATCCGGCGCACTGAGGGGACCCGCCTCTTGATGTTTTGTCTTCTTCCGCGCCTTCTTTCCGGCCGGACGCTCTCCCTCCCCCCCGCCGGAGGCCCTGAAAACAAAGGCCTCCGACGATGCCCGCGCACCCATGGCTCCCGGCACGCGGACGCAACTAGGGGGAGGGGTGGCGGCGGCGCCAGCCTTGGCCGCCTTCGGTGGTTTGGTGGCCTTGGAGGCGGGGCAGTTCTTGCGAACGTGCCCCACCTCCCTGCAGGCATGGCACCGCACGCCGTCCGACGTCCAGAAGACGCGGTAGGCAGTCCCCTCGTGCACCACATTAAAATTACCCTCCGTCGTGTCCTCCCGCGCCAGCCGGACAAAGAGCTGGCGGCGGAAGGAGAACACGTGGCGCAGGCTGTTCTCCCTGAGGCCGAGCGGTATGGGGTTGATCCCTGACCTTACCTCCCCCAGTTGGTGTAGGTGAGGGAGGAGGAGCTCAGCGGGAACAAAGGGCGGGACGTTTGAAATGATGACCCTCTGCGCGGTGGCCTCGAGAGGGTCCACCGGCAGGAACGTCCCGCCCACCGTGAGCCCCTTTTCAAGGGCCAGGGACACCGCCCGCTCCGACCCCAGGAAGAACACGGCCTTCCCAGACATCTTGGAGGCTGCGACAATGGCCGAGGGGCCGACTACCCCAGCCATCGCCCGCACGCACTCCTCAATGCTCATTGTGGGGTGAGTGTAGCTCTTGACCCCGTGTTTCCTGGTTATAAATCTGAACGGTGGCAGGGCAGCGGGTGGCGCAGGAGGTGCCGTGGATGTGGACACCGCCTGCGCATACGTCCTTGCTGGCCCTGCCACCGGCGTGGATGGGGTCGCCATCACGGGGTCCCTTTAAGGGCTACACCCACCCCAAAGTCACAGGCCTTAATGGTCTTTTAATGGCCTCGTATATTAACTGAGCAGAGGAGCCCTTAACGAGGCACCTCTCCCCTCGTTGACAATTGGGGAGAGGCCTTGCTCCCTCTGCTCAGTTGTCTTAATTGGTTTTTTTTTTTTTGCAAATTTGGAAGGAAGAGGCCTCAGAGAGAGAGGGGAGAAACAGAGTAGCAGAGAAAAGAGAGAGGGGGGTGGGAAGGGGGGGGGGCTGCGAGGGCAGGTCTCTCCTCGCAGCTGTGGGTGGGTGCACTCCCCAGATGGCAAAACACAAAAGTCTTTGGGGTGGTCTTCAGGTGGGGGGAGAAGATGTCTTCACCTGGGGTAGCTGGAGCCACCAGGCACTCCCAACGATCTTTAATTGGGTGATTGATGACAATCTTCAGCCTGGTAGCTCCAGCTATCCCAGGCTAGGCAAATGTGGGGGGTGGGGGGGGGTTCCAATTGTGGGGGGGGCCCAGTTGTAAGCACGGCCCCCACGCACACTACCACACACACACACACACACCCCCCGCGATGTTCCGGCCCTCAGTGGTCTTCTTTCCTCCCCCCACCGAAACAACAAAGTCTTTTTGGGGAAATGCACCCACACCCACCTGCAGAATGTAGAGTCTCCCTCCTTCCACACTGGATGTTGTTGTAGTTTTTCCCCCTCTCTCCAACTCCTTGCAGAAATGATAAAGATGTTTAAAAGTTTTCTGCTTCCTCCTCTCCCTCTGGATAAAAGTTGTAGTGAAGCCCCTTCCTTCCTTCTGTTCCTGGGCTGGTCTCAGGGCTCCCCAGGCAGGAGCTCAAGTTGCTAGCAGCTTCCCTCACTGCTCACAGTTCCTACTGTGCAGGACACGCCTCTACTGCTCTACCATTGGTTCCTTGTGCATGAATTCTTTTAAGTTTACCTGCAAAATATAAAAACATTAAACGGTGCCACCCGACCTGGGTGACACTCCAGACATTTACAAGGCCCTTTTTTCCCCCCTTTTTTTTTTGTGTTTTTCTTTTTTGGTTTTTTTTTTGGGCACTAAATTCACAATTTTCCCCAGTGCCCCCTATAAAAGGGAAGGGGGACACTAAAAGCACCGGCAATTAAAACAAATTAAACTTAAAAAACGTAAAATCAAATTAAAATTTGGTTGCCGGGCGTGATGATGCACTCCAGTCCCTCCGGTGCCCACCTCTCGCGGAAGGCCGCGAGCGTACCGGTGGACACCGCGTGCTCCATCTCCAAGGACACCCTGGACCGGATGTAAGAGCGGAAGAGAGGCAGGCAGTCAGGTTGAACGACCCCCTCGACCGCCCGCTGCCTGGACCGGCTGATGGCACCCTTGGCCGTGCCCAGGAGCAGTCCTACGAGGAGGCCTTCGGACCTACCCGCTCCCCTCCGCACAGGGTGCCCAAAGATCAGGAGAGTGGGACTGAAGTGCAGCCAGAATTTCAGGAGCAGCCCCTTCAAATAATGGAACAGGGGCTGCAACCTTGTGCACTCAATAAAAACATGGAACACGGACTCCTCCAGACCGCAGAAATTGCAGGCGGCCTGGGAGTCCGTGAACCGGCTTAAAAATTTGTTGCACGGCACTGCTCCGTGCACCACCCTCCAGGCCAAGTCCCCGATGAATAGTGGGAGGACCCCTGCGTAGAGTGCCCTCCATCGGGGACCCCCGCCTCCTCCGGACGGCAAGATGGTGCGCCATGGCGTGTCCGGACGGCCGGCGAGGATGGCAAAGTTGAGGGTGTGCAGGAGCAGCCCGTACAGGAAACCCCTCCGCGCGGAACTGAAAGGCACGGAGGGGATTTCCCCGAGGCGGCTCAAGTTGTGAGGCGCCGGCCCCCGAGGGAGGTTCCGGGGTTTGGCGCCGATGAGGAATTCCGTCCGGACGGGGGTCAGTTCGGACGGGATCTCCCCACGTGCTTGAGCCTCCTCGATACACCTAACGGAGTCAGGGCCCAGAGCTGTTTTTAGCGACTCGATGGCATCGGCCGCGCGGCGGACGTTGGCAGAATTTAGGCGCCGCGCCAGCGTGACTGGCGCCATCCAGCCCGCTCCTCCGCCATCGAGCAGGTCCCTGACCCTGGTCACCTCACCAGCCACAGCCCTCTCTTCCGACCGCCACATGAAGCCTCGGCCGTGGAGGTACGGATTCCCGAGCAGCGGCTCCTGCAGGACGGCCGCCACTCCAGCCGGCGGAGAGCTGCGCTTGGTGGAGACTTTGTTCCAGACCCTGATGAGTTCCCTGTAAAAGACAGGCAGCTCCCGGAGGGCGGTCCTGGCACCCCCCAAGTTCACAAACAGGAGCTGCGTGTCATAATTGAGGTCGAGCTGCTGGCGGAAGAAATACCTCGCCAGAGCACACCACCTAGGAGGGGGCTCGACGTAAAGGTATCTCTGCAGGGTCTGAAGACGGAAAGTCGCGAGCTGGGCGCTGACGCACACCAACGACTGACCGCCCTCCTCAAGCGGGAGACTCAAGACCGCGACAGAGACCCAGTGCTTCCTGTTGTTCCAGAAGAAGTCCACCAGCTTCTTCTGTATCTTGGCGACAAACGCAGGGGGAGGGGTCAAAGTGACCAGCCGGTACCACAGCATTGCGGCCACCAGCTGGTTTATGACTAGCGCTCGACCCCTGTAGGACAGCACTCGGAGCAGTCCTGTCCAGCGCCCTAGGCGAGCGGCGACCTTGGCCTCCAGCTCCTGCCAGTTCGCCGGCCAGGCTTCCTCGTCGGGGCTAAGGTAGACTCCCAGATAGAGGAGATGGGTCGTGCTCCAGGCAAAAGGCCTGAGCTCCTCCGGCAGGGAGTCCACCCGCCACTGACCCACCAGGAGTCCGGAACATTTCTCCCAGTTGATCCTGGCGGAGGACGCGGCCGAGTAAATCTCCTGGCACTCACGCATCCTCCGCAGGTCAGCGGGATCCTCTACCGCGAGGAGCACGTCATCGGCGTAAGCCGAGAGGACGACCTCCACGCCCGGCCCTTGCAGAGCCAGTCCCGTCAACCTCGTCCGCAAGAGGCGCAGGAAAGGTTCCACGCAAACGGCGTATAACTGGCCGGACATGGGGCATCCCTGGCGCACCCCTCTCCTAAAGCGAAGGGGCGCCGTCAAGGACCCGTTAACCTTAATCAGACACTCCGCGGCGGCGTACAAAAGTCGGATCCGGGCGACGAAATGCGTCCCGAACCCGAAAGCGCGCAGAGTTCCGAGCAGATAGTCGTGATCCACCCTGTCGAACGCCTTCTCTTGGTCGAGGGATAGGAAGGCGACCGACAGACCAGCCTCCTGGGAGCAATGGATGAGGTCCCGGACCAGATGGATGTTGTCGTGGATCGTCCGGCCCGGGACCGTGTATGACTGGTCGGGGTGAATCATGTGGTCCAGCACGGCACCAAGGCGAGCAGACATCGCCCTGGCGAAGATTTTGTAGTCCGTGCTGAGGAGGGAGACCGGGCGCCAGTTCTTAAGGAGGCGGAGATCGCCCTTCTTAGGCAGCAGGACGATGACTGCCCTGCGCCAAGAGAGGGGCATCTCCCCGGTCGCCAGACTTTCCCCCAGGACCCGCGCGTAGTCGCTCCCCAGGACGTCCCAGAACGCCCTGTGGAACTCCACGGTCAGCCCGTCCAGCCCCGGGGATTTTCCCCTCGAGAGCCGGGCGAGGGCACCGGTCAGCTCCGCCAGGCTTAGCGGAGCTTCCAGATTTTCGGCGCCCTCCGGGCTGACCTTCGGCAGGTCCTCCCACAAAACTCTACGCGCTTCCTCGCTGGACGGATCCGGAGAGAACAGAGCCCCGTAATATTCACGGACCCTGTTGTTGACGCCCTCCGGATCCGAGACGAGAGAGCCGTCGTCGGCCAGCAGCGTCAAGAGCTGCTTACGGACACTCTGCCTTTTTTCCAGCGAGTAGAAGAAGGGGGAGCCGCGGTCCAGATCCCGCAGGAACCGGATCCGCGACCTCACGAACGCGCCTCGGGACCCGACGAGCTGCAGGTCCTTCAGCGCGGCCTTCTTCGCTTCGTACACCGTCCGCAGGGCCGGGTCCTGGACGACTTGACCGAGACGGGCTTCCAGGTCGAGCACCTCTTTTTCTAGGCGCCCGACTCTGGCCGCCCGCCTCTTGGTCGACCCCCTCGCGTACTCTTGACAGAAGACGCGGACGTGAGCCTTGCCCACGTCCCACCATAGCCTCAAGGAGGGGAAGCCCCCCTGCTTCCTTCTCCAGTCGGACCAGAATCGACGGAACGAGTCCTGGAACCGCACGTCCTCCAGCAGCCGGTTGTTAAAGTGCCAGTACGCGGACCCCGTCCTCGCGCGGAGCGAAGCGAGCTCCGCCCACACCAGGTGGTGGTCCGAACACGGCACCGGCCGCATGGAGGCCGCCGGGACGCAGGAAACGTACGCCCGAGACACGTAAAGGCGGTCGACTCTAGACCATCCAACTCCAGGCCTCACCCAAGTAAAGGCGCTGGAGTCGGGGTGGAGATTTCGCCAGACGTCCACCAAGTCGAAGGACCCGACCAGGTCCCTCAACTTCTCCATCGCCGTCATGCACTGCGGGGCACCGGAGCGGTCCCTCGCCTCGAGGGTGCAGTTAAAATCCCCCCCGAGGACAATGCAGTCGCCGACGTCGACGGAGCCAAGAAGAGCGGACACCTCTTCAAAGAAGCGCGTTTGCTGCGGGCCGGGATGAGGGGCGTACACGTTCACGAGATGGAGCGGCACGTCCCCCAGGCGAACCGTTACGTGCAGCAAGCGGCCTGGCACGGGCTCCTCGACCCCCAAGATCTCCGGCTGAAAATGCGGGCCCAGCAAGATGGCCACCCCACTAGAAATGGCGGTGAGGTGGCTCATGCGGACCTCTCCTTGCCATTCCAGGAGCCACGTGGCTTCGTCTCCCGGAACGGTGTGGGTTTCTTGCAGGAAGCACACCGCATATTTCCCCTCCCGCAGGAGCGAAAAATTGTCAAATCTACGGCGTGCCCCTCTGCCGCCGTTGATGTTGAGGCTGGCTATGGTTATCTTCATGGCAAAAGCATAGTGCAACCTCTACCTTAACCTATTGTGGGGGAGGGAGCGGAGTCTTTTGTTGAACTCCGCTCCCTCCGCAGCCCAGCGAGGAGTCCCTCGAGCTCGCGCAGCTCAAGGTGCTGCTCCTTTGTCAAGGGCCCGCCCGCGGCCAAGGTTTTAACGGCGGCGCGGACGGACCCCTTGATCAGCTCCGGCTCGGACCATTTTTCCAGGGCCAGTCGGGCTTGGTCGCGGCGACCCCGGCTCTGGGCCAAAAAGTCCCGGAGTTCCTTTGCAGGAACGAGGAGGGCCTCAGCGGCGGCCGCGAGCAGATCCACCGCCTCCCTGGCGGTGGTCTCTAGGTCTTCACCCGCGACCCCCACCGAGTCCCCGTCCTCCTCCGGGAGGTGGCCGCCAGCAGCCGGCCCATCGACCGCACAAGGTACGGCAAATGAACCGGCCGCTCCAACCGGCCCTGGCACTGCCCCGATCCCACCCCCAGGATCGTCGGCAGAGGAGTCCCCACTGGGCTCTTTTAAAAATGGTGCTGGGTCGGGAAATGACAGCGGAAGGGGTTCCCCCTCCGCCCCAGGAACCGGAGAACAAGGAGAGACCCGGCCATAGGAAATCCCCAGGCCCTCCAAGTGCTCCAGCTCCAAAGTAAGGGGCGAGGGTGGGTGTTCCTCCCCCTCCCCGCTGCCACCCCCCGGCCCAGCATCTACAGTGTCATAATTATTTGTTTCATTCTCTGCCGGGTCGAGCAAATCCCGGGGGAAGTTGGGTAATAGCTGGGCGGGCTCAGGTTCGGCCTTTTCGGCCTCGCCCGCCTCAGTCCCCGGGACGCCCGGCCCGGCGGCTACGCATTCCTCCGCGGTCCCCACGCCCCCCACGACAGGCAGATCTTCCACTCCATCCCCGGGAGGCAGAGGCTGGGCAGCCTCAACTGTCTCACCCTCCCCGGGGAAAGACTCCTCGCGCCTGCAGCGCAATTTGGGGGCGCTGGTGGGGGACGCGGGACACGCGGCGGGCACCGCCTCCTCCGCGGAGGGATGTTGTTCCCCCTCCGCCTCATTGGGGCGGTGCCTCTTTTTGTTCCTGGGGGCGCGCGGAGTCAGGGAGACCTCCATGTCTGCCGAGGCCTCCCGCTCCGCCCCCCCCTTTTCCTTTTCTTGCCCGCGCCTGGGCCCCTCTGTGGTGGTATTCAAGGGCCCGGGCACGGGCTCGGGGCACCCCGCGCTCGCCGGTGACTGGGTTGGGCTGAGCGCGGTGGTCAGACTTTCCGGCGCACCGAGGGGACCCGCCTCGAGATGTTTCGCCTTCTTCCGCGCCTTCTTTCCGGTCGAACGCTCTCCCTCCCCCCCGCCGGAGGCCCTGAAAACAAAGGCCTCCGACGATGCCCGCGCACCCATGGCTCCCGGCACGCGGACGCAACTAGGGGGAGGGGTGGCGGCGGTGCCAGCCTTGGCCGCCTTCGGTGGTTTGGCGGCCTTGGAGGCGGGGCAGTTCTTGCGAACATGCCCCACCTCCCTACAGGCATGGCACCGCACGCCGTCCGACGTCCAGAAGACGCGGTAGGCAGTCCCCTCGTGCACCACATTAAAGTTCCCCTCCGTCGTCTCCTCCCGCGCCAGCCGGACAAAGAGCTGGCGGCGGAAGGAGAACACGTGGCGCAGGCTGTTCTCCCTGAGGCCGAGCGGTATGGGGTTGATCCCCGACCTTACCTCCCCCAGTTGGTGTAGGTGAGGGAGGAGGAGCTCAGCGGGAACAAAGGGCGGGACGTTTGAAATGATGACCCTCTGCGCGGTGGCCTCAAGAGGGTCCACCGGCAGGAACGTCCCGCCCACCGTGAGCCCCTTTTCAAGGGCCAGGGACACCGCCCGCTCCGACCCCAGGAAGAACACGGCCTTCCCAGACATCTTGGAGGCTGCGACAATGGCCGAGGGGCCGACTACCCCAGCCATCGCCCGCACGCACTCCTCGATGCTCATTGTGGGGTGAGTGTAGCTCTTGACCCCGTGTTTTTTTGTTATTAGTCTGAAAGGTGGCAGGGCAGCGGCTGGCGCAGGAGGTGCCGTGGATGTGGACACCGCCTGCGCATACGACCTTGCTGGCCCTGCCACCGGCGTGGATGGGGTCGCCATCACGGGGTCCCTTTAAGGGCTACACCCACCCCAAAGTCACAGGCCTTAATGGTCTTTATTAGGCCTCTTGTAGATTGACTGAGCAGAGGAGCCCTTAATGAGGTACCTCTCCCCCAGTTGGCAATTGGGGAGGGGCCTTGCTCCCTCTGCTCAGTTGTCTTAAATGTTTTTTTTTTTTTTTTTTTTTTTTTTTTAAATTAAATTTGGAAGAAAGAGGCTCTCAGAGAGAGAGGGGAGAAACAGAGTAACAGAGAAAGAGAGAGGGGGGGTGGGAAGGGGGGGACTGCGAGGGCAGGTCTCCCCTCGCAGCTGTGGGTGGGTGCACTCCCCAGATGGCAAAACACAAAAGTCTTTGGGGTGGTCTTCAGGTGGGGGGAGAAGATGTCTTCACCTGGGGTAGCTGGAGCCACCAGGCACTCCCAACGATCTTTAATTGGGTGATTGATGACAATCTTCAGCCTGGTAGCTCCAGCTATCCCAGGCTAGGCAAATGTGGGGGGTGGGGGGGGTTCCAATTGTGGGGGGGGCCCAGTTGTAAGCACGGCCCCCACGCACACTACCACACACACACACACACACCCCCCGCGATGTTCCGGCCCTCAGTGGTCTTCTTTCCTCCCCCCACCGAAACAACAAAGTCTTTTGGGGAAATGCACCCACACCCACCTGTAGAATGTTGAGTCTCCCTCCTTCCACACTGGTTTGTTGTTGGTCTTTCCCCCTCTCTCCAACTCCTTTCAGAATGGTAAAAAGTTGAAAAGTTTTCTTCTGTTCTCCTCCTCTCCCTCTGGTTAAAGTTGAAGTGAAGCCCCTTCCTTCCTTCTCCTCCTGGGCTGGTCTCAGGGCTCTCCAGGCAGGAGCAAAAGTTGATAGCTGCTTCCCTCACTGCTCACAGTTCCTACTGAGCAGGACACGCCTCTACTGCTCTACCATTGGTTCCTTGTGCATGAATCCCAAAAAGTTAGTTTGCAGGTGCAGCAGGTAATCAGGAAGGCGAATGGAATGTTGGCCTTCATTGCGAGAGGGATGGAGTACAAAAGCAGGGAGGTCCTGCTGCAACTGTATAGGGCATTAGTGAGGCCGCACCTAGAGTACTTCGTGCAGTTTTAGACACCTTTCTTAAGGAAGGATATACTAGCTTTGGAGGGGGTACAGAGACGATTCACTGGGCTGATTCCGGAGATGAGGGGGTTACCTTATGATGATAGATGGAGTAGACTGGGTCTTTACTCGTTGGAGTTCAGAAGGATGAGGGGTGAACTTTTAGAAACATTTAAAATAATGAAAGGGATAGACAAGATAGAGGCAGAGAGGTTGTTTCCACTGGTCAGGGAGACTAGAACTAGGGGGCACAGCCTCAAAATACGGGGGAGCCAATTTAAAACCGAGTTGAAAAGGTATTTCTTCTCCCAGATGGTTGTGAATCTGTGGAATTCTTGCCCAAGGAAGCAGTTGAGGCTAGCTCATTGAATGTATTCAAATCCCAGATAAATAGATTTTTAACCAATAAGGGAATTAAGGGTTACGGGGAGCGGGCGGGTAAGTGGAGCTGAGTCCACGGCCAGATCAGCCATGATCTTGTTGAATGGCGGAGCAGGCTCGAGGGGCTAGATGGCCTACTCCTGTTCCTAATTCTTATGTTCTTATGTTCTTATGTTCTTATGAATGGTGCCATCAGGTGCCTGCAGCGAGGGATTGACCTGGAGCAGGGTATTAGGATCAGTGACTTTACCCTCTGAAATCGCTGGCCGATAACTTGTGGGGACACCTGGGGCAGGGCATCAGGATCAGCACCTTTATCCTCCCGAACTTGCTCGCTTGCTACTTTTGGGGACACTATATTCCTGACATCTCGCAACAACATTTTGTTCTTTACATTAGGACTGGTATCGACATCTCGCAACAAAATTTGTTCACAATCTTAATCGGTTTGTTACATTGATTGCCATGCATACAATGTCTCCATACTTTCAGTTGGTTGCAGGTCTCCTTTAAGAGAACCCTGCTGGCTTTACCCCAATGAAATTCTTTGTTAGACATCATGTGTTGGTCCCTCAGCGTTGTACCTCGCGATATGGCCGCGGCCATCTTTTTTTTCAGCCACGCTGCACCTCACAGCAACAAGGACACCATCTTGCCTTTGTCCTCGAGGTCAACTGCCTTGATCCTTCACTCCCGCGATTCTTCCACAAAAGCTGGAAGAGCACCTGTGAATTTGATCTCCCCCCCCCCCGCAGGAGTCCTGCCACTGGAGCCGGGAAGGTACTTTTAGGTTGTTCCGGTCGGATCTTTGCCACGCAGTCGTGATGGATGGTCTGTGCCTCAGGTGCTGTGCTGGTCTGTTCTCTGGTGCCTGGCCCAAGCGAAGGTGAGATTTTGTTCTGCCTCTGAGTACGGGGGACATCGATTGCTGGAGTGAAGAGGTCTTCCCCATCCACCTTCTTCCAAGTAGCATTGGACCATCACCTGCAACAATCCAGAGGTAACTTGAGCACCATGCCATTGTGGATTACACTTACATCCGCACTACCAAGGACTGGGATCAGCTCCTTGGTGTAGGTGCACAACTTTTCCTCTACTGGAACCAGCTCGGGTTGTTTTTCGGTCCATAGCCTCTCAAAGGCATCCTGGCTCATCACTGACTAGCTCGCTCCTGTGTCCATTTCCTTGAAGACTGGAATGCCGTTTATCTCGACTTCCATCTTCACTGGAGGACAATTAGTGGTGCAAGTTTACACTCCATACACTTTGTCTTGGGGCTGAGCTGCCTCTTGGGCCAAATCATCATACTCCCCGCTGGAGTCAAAGTCATCTACCGACTCCTCTGCTAGACGGTGAGTCGTATTTCTTTTACACATACGCTGGAGGTGGCCCTTCGTGTTATAGGCTTTGCATACGTACTCAGCAAACTGACACTGGTGAACCCTATGGTTTTCTCTGCAACGCCAGCATAGTGCTACTCGATTAGCACCCCTCGGCAGACTCTGAGTTCTGGAACCCTGAGGTCTGTGCTCTCTGCCCTGGGCAGAGCAACGTTCTACAGTCTTGCCTGTGAAAGGCACCATTCTGTTCAGTACTTGCCGGGTTTGAGTCCACAGGATAATTTGCTTGGTGCTGCAGGTCGAGGTCATGAACACCTGACTGATGCTGATGGCCTTCTGCAGGATGACTGTGGTGTTGGCAGATAATAGCTTTTGAAGGAGGCCCTCATGGCCAATTCCCATAATGAAGATGTCTCGCAATGCTTCGTTGAGGTGCGTGCCAAAATCACATGGTGCCGCAAGTCTCCTGAAGTCGGCAACATATTTTGCAATCTCCTGGCCCTCAGGTCTGTGGTGTGTGTAGAATCTGTGCCTGGCCGTGAGGATGCTCTGTTTTGGTTTTAGTTGGTTGCGAATTAGTTCAGTCAGCTTATCTTATTCTTGGCCTTCGTGGGTGCCAGCAAGTCCCTGATGAGACGGTAGACCTCGGGCCCACAACTGGTCAGCAGTATAGCCTTGTGCTTCTCCGCCAATGTGTCCGTCTCCCCTGCCAGGTCGTTTACCACGAAATATTGCTCAAGCCTTTCTGTGAAGGCATCCCAATCATCACCCTCTGCGAAGTCTTTAAGTGTGCCAAAGGTAGCCATAATCTCATGAAAGTCTGTATTCTGTTCACCAGTTATGTCTGTAATGTACTTATGAATGACTCCACAAGGCAATGTGTTGTACTCAAACTGTGGTGACCTTGGTCCTTTATTCGTAACTCCAGAGTGAGACACAAACATGGTGGGCAGCCTTTTATACTGGGCCCTGCACACCTATGCAGGTGACCCTCAGGTCTCCCACCACAGTGCCCTCTGGTAGACAGCCTCGCCACAGGGGCAGGAAACTCCAGTCTCCACCAGTTAACCCTCTAGTGGTGCCAACATAGTATATACACAGTGTAAACCTTATTGATAGTACATCAGGTAACACATCTCCATCTTATGCAACTTACAGTGACTACACAGAGTATATCTATAGTCTTCATATATAACAGCTTTAATCACTTTGCAACTGAATCAAGCAGGCTGCAGGAAAAATTATTTTGTATCAATAAGGGATCTCCACTTGTGCCACAGTTCAAGGCTACGCCAATGGCTTAAAGATCTATTATCAAGCTTCTCCCTATGTAGCTCTACAACTAGCCCAGACAGTCACTCCTTTAACTCCTCCCTCTGTACAGAGAAGCACCCAACCCCCACTCTGCCATTTGGTGACTTATGTTCTAACGCTATCCAATCTCACAGATTTGGAAAGTGCAGTGTACAATCTCTCACAATCTCATTCCACAGGTGACAGAGCAGTTATTGATTTCAGATAATGGTTTAGTCTCGGGTTATTGAGATATACCCATTTTCTGTAACGGGCAGATGTTTCAATACAACATTAAATGATGGTGAATTGATAAAACAAATACTGGAGAAATGGTCATTCAGGCTTCTCTTTAAACCCCGAATATCAAAACTAACCTCTTACAGTAAGCACAGTGCTTATCTTACTGGAGCTTTCATTATATTTCTAACTATCTATTCTCTGCAGTGTTTTCTCGAGTCATTTAATAAACTGCAGTGTGATCTGTTTCCACTCCAACTCCCTTATTAACATTCATTCTGAGAAACAGCCCAGAACAATCTTATATGAAAATTATTGATTCTGACAAAATCAATATCAGACACATTTGGGTGTACTGATAATTGTGTTGAATTTACAATGCTTGTGTTTTTATTTTATCCTCTCCAGTTATGCTGGAATGAGTAGGCCTGAGGTCCATGCAATATTGGGCATAGGCCTCATTTACATCAAACCAGTGAGCTACGGACACCTGATGGGCATGCTCAGGCAGCTCACCAACGAAGAACATTTGAATTTGGTGCCACTGCATCCCTGGTGGGTGTGATGCAAACATGTCCCACCCACCCTTCCCCTCAACGTCTATCTGTCCCACCTGTGACAGGGACTGTGGTTCTCGTATTGGACTGTTTAGCCACCTAAGGACTCATATTAAGTGGAAGCAAGTCTTCCTCGATTCCGAGGGACTGCCTATGATGATGATGGTGTGGTAGATCTTGCGGGAGGGGGTGACCGGGAGAGGAAAATTGAGCGGAGGACACACCTAGAGAGGGGGCCAATTAGGAGGAGGTATCAAGGAAGCTACTAATTACCACAATGAACAAACAATTTGAAGGTGTTGAAAACCTTTAGTGTTTTTAATTCAAGAATGAGGTTAAGCTATCCAAAGAGAATATTTCATTTTACACTTTTGTTTTTCAGAAGGTCATGGAGAATAGCATCCATGATCCAGATTCCTACTAAAGGCTCCCTTACCGTGATATTTTCATGGGTCTATGATTCTCCCATCCGGATAAGAGAGACAATTTTAGCGATGTGAAAGTGGGAAGCTGACACACAAACACACTCTCCGACATCTCTAAACTACAGAAGCATTCAATATAAAAGCACTTTGAGTCTCAGTGGTTGCCGTTAGTTTCAGGACAACAGTGTCAGCTGTCAGTCACAATACTTGCCTAATCCCAACCCCCACTCAGAACCTAGACCTGATCACCATAACTGCTGCATATTTCTTCGCTGCCACATTAGCCCACAATAATTCTAGGCTAGAGATGCTGTACTGTATAATGAGCTGCTTAACTACTTGAAATTTATAAAACCATCATACAATACAGCATCTCTAGCCTAGAATTGTTGTGGGCTGATGTGGCAGCGAAAAAATATGCAGTAGTCGTGGGGGAAGATTTCTTCTGTTGATCAGGTCCAGACTGTTTGTGGGGGTTGGGATTAGGCAATTGCTGTGACTGACAGCTAATACTGTTGTCCTGAAACAAACAGCAGCCACTGAGACTCGAAGTGCTTTTACATTGAATGTTTCTGTAGTTCAGAGACGTCGGAGAGTGTGTTTGTGCATTAGCCTCCCACTTTATACAGTACAGGTAGATGCGGATTGGCTCGTTTCTGCCAGCTGGGAATATCAATTTTGTAACGAATGAAGTCAACAGGAGGAGAACGGGATGCAGCATCCATTTTCTTGCACAGTTGATATTTGTGAACAAAAGTGGGTTCATTTTAATAATTATTTTTAAAGGAGAAAATATAGGCTGGATCTCTTTTCTCTTGAAAAAAGAAGGTTGAGGGGTGCCCTATTAGAGGTCTTTAAAATTACAAAAGGTTTTGATAAAGTGGATACAGAGAGAATGTTCCAACTTGTGTGGAAGAGCATAAATGGAGGTCATCAATATAAGATAGTCACTAAGAAATCCAATAGGGAATTCAGAAGAAACTTCTTTGCCCAAAGAGTGGTGAGAATGTGGAACTCGCTACCACAGGGTATGGTTGAAACGAATAGTATAGAAGCATTTAAGGGGAGGCTAGACAAGTATATGGGGGAGAAGGGAATAGAGGGTTATGCTGATAGATTTAGAAGAGGAAAGATGGGAGGAGGCTTGAGTGGAGCATAAACGCTGGTATGTACTGGTTGGGCCAAATGGCCTGTTTCTGTGCCGTATATCCTATGCAATCCTATGTAAATCTTAACTAAAAAAATGATAGCACTTTATTGTCAGGTGCATGACTTCCTCCTCCTCTGTATACAAGAATAGTCAAGCGTGTTGTACAAAGCTTTTCCATGACAGCAATATCTCTTTTAATCAGGCAATGCACAGTAATCTCAAATGCAATCATTTGATGGTGCTCGCCTCGCTACCACTGGAACCACTGTGTGACCCATTTGGATTAACCAAACTCCATCACTTAATTACATAGTATGCTATGGTTTAGTATCAAGTATTTAGTAAGCTTTCAGAGTAGAACACACATTTCCATTATATTAACATGACTCTCTTGCTCACTTTCTTTTTCCATTGCTGTCCACATCCACGAGTGTGCAATGTTAACTGTATTGCTGTAAAAATAACGCCATGTCAACAGTGCCTTCTATTATTTATGTGCAAATTGGCCAGCAAGTTCAGGGGATTATGAGATATGCCGTGAATTGTGAATCTCCAGAACATGCTGGTTGATTTACACCGCCCCGCTGTTTGCTTCGCACAAATGGCATCTCATCCTTGGCCTCACTGTTATGTTTAAGAACTTGCTGCATTTGCACATTTATTACCCATTAAACTCACCACAGAAAGTTAAATCTGATAATTAATAGTGTAAGCACCCTTTTAACAATGTGATAATTGTTAATGGCTGCCAATCAATTGCTCAGGCCCAGAAAGGGAACAATTTAAACTGTTGAGTCTCATTCCTTCAAGTAGTGAATTGTTGTTGGAAATGTAACATTTTAAATATTTTTTCTTACTTTACATTTATGTCTCTTCTTTCTCTCGCTCTCTCAATCCAATCTTTCTTTTCCTCTTTTTTTTTCTCTTTCTGCACCTGATTTGACTCTAAGGCCGCGATTTCGCTGACCGAGATGAGTTTGGTGTGGTCGGGGTCGGTTTCGGGGTCCAAAGCAGCTGCTGGCTCCATCCTGCTCTGTTGAAGTGATTTTAGGATGGTCAGTGAGCTGCCCAGCCAATTAAAAGGAAGCAGGTCTGATGACGTCATTTGATGATGTGTCATCAGCTGGTTTCCTTAAAGGGGCCAAGTCCAAATGATTTTGACAGTTGTGCTGTCAGAGTTCTACAGCACTGAGTTGCTGCAAATATTGACAAGCACTGCACAGAGGTGCACGGCTGCACCCAGGCTCTCCCATGACTCCTTCCATATGCTTAAGAAGGGAGTCACAACATGCAGCAAGGTTCTCTTCCCTTCCAATGGCCAGAAAAGACCTCCCCAGGAGACCAATGCAGCCTGGTTTCACATTGCACAAAAGGGCACTAGCCGGGATGTGGTCAGGAGGACCTGGCTGCAGTAGTGTAAATGTTTCAATGATCTCAGTAGATCCAGAAACGTTACTGCAAAGCCACACTCAACTTCATAGAAACATAGAAACATAGAAAATCGGTGCAGGAGTAGGCCATTCGGCCCTTCGAGCCTGCACCACCATTCAATATAATCGTGGCTGATCATTCGCTCAGTACCCCTTTCCTGCTTTCTCTCCATACCCCTTGATCCCTTTAGCCGAAAGGGCAATATCTAACTCCCTCTTGAATATATCCAATGAACTGGCATCAACGACTTTCTGCGGCAGGGAATTCCACAGGTTAACAACTCTCTAAGTAAAGAGGTGTCTCCTCATCTCAGTCCTAAATGGCCTACCCCTTATCCTAAGATTGTGTTCCCTGGTTCTGGACTTCCCCAACATCGGGAACATTCTTCCTGCATCTAACCTGTCCCGTCCTGTCAGAATCTTATACGTTTCTATGAGATCCTCTCTCATCCTTCTAAACTCCAGTGTATAAAGGCCCAGTTGATCCAGTCTCTCCTCATATATCAGTCCAGCCATCCCTGGAATCAGTCTGGTGAGCATTCGCTGCACTCCCTCAATAGCAAGAACGTCCTTCCCCAGATTAGGAGACCAAAACTGAACACAATCTTCCAGGTGAGGCCTCACCAAGGCCCTGTACAGTTGCAGTAAGACCTCCCTGCTCCTATACTCAAATCCCCTAGCTATGAAGGCCAACATGCCATTTGCCTTCTTCACCGCCTGCTATACCTGCATGCCAACTTTCAATGACTGATGAACCATGGCACCCAGGTCTCGTTGCACCTCCCCTTTTCTATAGATATGTAAAGAGAAAAAGGTTAGTAAAGACAAACGTAGGTCCCCTGCAGTCAGAATCAGGGGAAGTCATAACGGGGAACAAAGAAATGGCGGACCAATTGAACAAGTACTTTGGTTCGGTATTCACGAAGGAGGACACGAACAACCTTCCGGTTATAAAAGGGGTCGGGGGGTCTAGTAAGGAGGAGGAACTGAGGGAAATCCTTATTAGCCGGGAAATTGTGTTGGGGAAATTGATGGGATTGAAGGCCGATAAATCCCCAGGGCCTGATGGACTGCATCCCAGAGTACTTAAGGAGGTGGCCTTGGAAATAGTGGATGCGTTGATAGTCATTTTCCAACATTCCATTGACTCTGGATCAGTTCCTATGGAGTGGAGGGTAGCCAATGTAACCCCACTTTTTAAAAAAGGAGGGAGAGAGAAAACAGGGAATTATAGACCGGTCAGCCTGACATCGGTAGTGGGTAAAATGATGGAATCAATTATTAAGGATGTCATAGCAGTGCATTTGGAAAGAGGTGACATGATAGGTCCAAGTCAGCATGGATTTGTGAAAGGGGAATCATGCTTGACAAAACTTCTGGAATTTTTTGAGGATGTTTCCAGTAGAGTGGATAAGGGAGAACCAGTTGATGTGGTATATTTGGACTTTCAGAAGGCGTTCGACAAGGTCCCACACAAGAGATTGATGTGCAAAGTTAGAGCACATGGGATTGGGGGTAGTGTACTGACATGGATTGAGAACTGGTTGTCAGACAGGAAGCAAAGAGTAGGAGTAAATGGGTACTTTTCAGAATGGCAGGCAGTGACTAGTGGGGTACCGCAAGGTTCTGTGCTGGGGCCCCAGCTGTTTACACTGTACATTAATGATTTAGATGAGGGGATTAAATGTAGTATCTCCAAATTTGCGGATGACACTAAGTTGGGTGGCAGTGTGAGCTGCGAGGAGGATGCTGTGAGGCTGCAGAGCGACTTGGATAGGTTAGGTGAGTGGGCAAATGCATGGCAGATGAAGTATAATGTGGATAAATGTGAGGTTATCCACTTTGGTGGTAAAAACAGAGAGACAGACTATTATCTGAATGGTGACAGATTAGGAAAAGGGGAGGTGCAAAGAGACCTGGGTGTCATGGTACATCAGTCATTGAAGGTTGGCATGCAGGTGCAGCAGGCGGTTAAGAAAGCAAATGGCATGTTGGCCTTCATAGCAAGGGGATTTGAGTACAGGGGCAGGGAGGTGTTGCTACAGTTGTACAGGACATTGGTGAGGCCACACCTGGAGTATTGTGTACAGTTTTGGTCTCCTAACCTGAAGAAGGACATTCTTGCTATTGAGGGAGTGCAGCGAAGGTTCACCAGACTGATTCCCGGGATGGCGGGACTGACCTATCAAGAAAGACTGGATCAACTGGGCTTGTATTCACTGGAGTTCAGAAGAATGAGAGGGGACCTCATAGAAACATTTAAAATTCTGACGGGGTTAGACAGGTTCGATGCAGGAAGAATGTTCCCAATGTTGGGGAAGTCCAGAACCAGAGGTCACAGTCTAAGGATAAGGGGTAAGCCATTTAGGACCGAGATGTGGAGGAACTTCTTCACCCAGAGAGTGGTGAACCTGTGGAATTCTCTACCACAGAAAGTTGTTGAGGCCAATTCACTAAATATATTCAAAAAGGAGTTAGATGAGGTCCTTACTACTAGGGGGATCAATGGGTATGGCGAGAAAGCAGGAATGGGTACTGAAGTTCCATGTTCAGCCATGACCTCATTGAATGGCGGTGCAAGCTAGAAGGGCCGAATGGCCTACTCCTGCACCTATTTTCTATGTTTCTATGTTTCCTAATCTGCCATGATTCAGATAATATTCTGCCTTCGTGTTTTTGCCACGAAAGTGGATAACCTCACATTTATCCACATTATACTGCATCTGCCATGCATTTGCCCACTCACCTAACCTGTCCAAATCACCCTGCAACCTCTTAGCTTCCTCCCCACAGCTCACACCAGTTTAGTGTCATCTGCAAACTTGGAGATATTACACTCAATTCCTTCATCTAAATCATTAATGTATATTATAAAGAGCTGGGGTCCCAGCACTGAGCCCTGCGGCACTCCACTAGTCACTGTCTCCCATTCCGAAAAGGATCCATTTATCCTGACTCACTGCTTCCTGTCTGCCAACCAATTCTCTATCGACGTCAGTACATGTGCTTTGATTTTGCACACCAATCTCTTATATGGGACCTTGTCAAAGGCCTTTTGAAAGTCCAAATACGCCACATCCACTGGTTCTCCCTTGTCCACTCTACTAGTTACATCCTCAAAAAATTCCAGAAGATTTGTCAAGCATGATTTCCCTTTCACAAATCCATGCTGACTTGGACCGATCCTGTCACTGCTTTCCAAATGTGCTGCTATTTCATCCTTAATAATAGATTCCAACATTTTCTCGACTACTGATGTCAGACTAACCGGTCTATAATTACCTGTTTCCTCTCTCCCTCCTTTTTTAAAAAGTGGTTTACATTTGCTACCCTCCCGTCCACAGGAACTGATCCAGAGTTCGATAGACTGTTAGAAAATGATCACCAATGCATCCACTATTTCTACGGCCACCTCCTTAAGTACTCTGAGATGCAGACAATCAGGCCCCAGGGATTTATTGGCCTTCAATCCCCAACACAATTTTCCGCCTAATAAGGATATCCTTCTGTTCCTCCTTCTCACTAGACCCTCGGTTCCCTAGTACATCCGGAAGGTCATTTTTGTCTTCCTTCGTGAATACAGAACCAAAGTATTTGTTCAATTGGTCTGCCATTTCTTTGTTCCCCATTATTAATTCACCTGATTCCGACTGCAAGGGACCTACGTTTGCTTTCACTAATCTCTTTCTCTTCACATATCTATAGAAGCTTTTGCAGTCAGTTTTTATGTTCCCGGCAAGTTTCCTCTCATACTCTATTTTCCCCCTCCTAATTAAACCCTTTGTCCTCCTGTGCTGAATTCTAAATTTCTCCCAGTCCTCAGGTTTGCTGCTTTTTCTGGCCAATTTATATGCCTCTTCCTTGGATCTAACACTCTCCTTAATTTCCCTTGTTAGCCACGGTTGAGCCATCTTCACTGTTTTATTTTTACTCCAGACAGGGATGTACAACTGTTGAAGTTCACCCATGCGATCTATAAATGTTTGCCGTTGCCTATCCACCGTCAACCCTTTAAGTATCATTTGCCAGTCTATTCTAGCCAATTCGCGCGTCATGCCGTCGAAGTTAGCTTTCCTTAAGTTTAGTACCCTAGTTTCTGAATTAACTGTGTCACTCTCCATCTTAATAAAGAATTCTATCATATTATGGTCACTCTTCCCCAAGGGCCCTCATACAACAAGATTGCTAATTAGTCCCTTCTCATTACACATCACCCAGTCTAGAATGGCCAGCTCTCTAGTTGGTTCCTCAACATATTGGTCAAGAAAACCATCCCTAATACACTCCAGGAAATCCTCCTCCACCGCATTGCTACCAGTTTGGTTAGCCCACCTATATGTAAATTAAAGTCGCCCATGATAACTGCTGTACCTTTATTGCACACATCCTTTATTTCTTGTTTGATGCTGTCCCCAACCTCACTACTACTGTTTGGTGGCCTGTACCCAACTTCCACCAGCGTTTTCTGCCCTTTGGTATTCCGCAGCTCCACCCATACCGATTCCACATCATCCAAGTCAATGTCTTTCTTTACTATTGCATTAATTTCCTCTTTAACTAGCAACGCCACCCCGCCTCCTTTTCCTCTCTGTCTATCCTTCCTAAATGTTGAATACCCCTGGATGTTGAGTTCCCAGCCTTGGTCACCCTGGAGCCATGTCTCTGTGATGCCAATTACATCATATCCATTAACTGCTATCTGCGCAGTTAATTTATTCACCTTATTCCGAATACTCCTTGCATTGAGGCACACAGCCTCCAGGCTTGTCTTTTTAACACACCTTGCCCCTTTCGAATTTTGCTGAAATGTGGCCCTTTTTGTTTTTTGCCTTGGGTTTCTCTGCCCTCCACTTTTACTTTTCTTCTTTCTATCTTTTGCCTCTGTCTTCCTCTTGTTTCTCTCTGCCTCCCTGCATAGGTTCCCATCCCCCTGAAATATTAGTTGAACTCCTCCCCAACAGCACTAGCAAACAATCCCCCTGGGACATTGGTTCCAGTCCTGCCCAGGTGCAGACCGTCCGGTTTGTACTGGTCCCACTTCCCCCAGAACCGGTTCCAATGCCCCAGGAATTTGAATCCCTCCCTGCTGTGCCACTCCTCAAGCCACGTATTCATCTGAGCTATCCTGCGACTCCTACTCTGACTAGCACGTGGCACTGGTAGCAATCCTGAGATTACTATTTTTGAGGTACTACTTTTTAATTTAGCTCCTAGCTCCCTAAATTCATCTCGTAGGACCTCATCCTGTTTTTATACCTATATCGTTGGTACCTATGTGCACCACGACAACTGGCTATTCACCCTCCCTTTTCAGAATGTCCTGCACCCGCTCCGAGACATCCTTGACCCTTGCACCAGGGAGGCAACATACCATCCTGGAGTCTCGGTTGTGGCCGCAGAAACGCCTATCTATTCCCCTTACAAATGAACCCCCTATCACTATAGCTCTCCCACTCTTTTTCCTGCCCTCCTGTGCAGCAGAGCCATCCATGGTGCCATGAACTTGGCTGCTGCTGCCCTCCCCTAATGAGTCATCCCCCTCAACAATAGCCAATGCGGTGTATCTGTTTTGCAGGGGGATGACCGCAGGGGACCCCTGCACTACCTTCCTTGCACTGCTCTTCTTGTTGGTCACCCATTTACTATCTGGCTGTGTACCCTTTACCTGCAGTAAGACCAACTCACTAAACGTGCTATTCACGTCAATCTCAGCATCGTGGATGCTCCAGAGTTCATCCACCCATAGCTCCAGGGCCACAGGCGGATACACTTCCCACACACGTAGTCGTCAGGGATACTGGAAGCATCCCTGACTTCCCACATAGTACAGGAGGAGCATAACATGTGTCCGAGCTGTCCTGCCATGAATTAACCCCTAGATTAACTTAAATTGGCAACAATGCTAAATGTTACTGACTGATATATAAAGAAAAAGAAAAACTACTCACCAATCACCAGCCAATCACTTACCCCCTTGGCTGTGACGTCACCTTTCTATTTCTTTCTACTTCTTTATTGCCTTCTCCCTGCAGCTGCACCAGCTCGCCTCAGCGATGCACCTCCCGACTCCTGATCTCACGGCCTTTATAGGCCTCTCTGACCCCGGACTCTTGCCTCAGCGATGCACCTCCCGACTCCTGATCTCACGGCCTTTATAGGCCTCTCCGACCCCGGACTCTTGCCTCAGCGCGCACCTCCCGACTCCTGATCTCACGGCCTTTATAGGCCTCTCCGACCCCGGACTCTTGCCTCAGCGCGCACCTCCCGACTCCTGATCTCGTGGCCTTTATAGGCCTCTCTGACCCCGGACTCTCACCTCAGCAACACACCTGCTGTGCCACTCATCACATCCCATCACTCTGCCTTCCCTACCCTACTCCTGCACATCCGTACTCACATCAACTTACCTTGCACCTCCACCTATCCCTCTCTATCTACATTATCACTTCCCCATTCACTAGCCATGCCTCACACTCACCCTCATCCTAGTCCAATAATACCAACTAACAACACGCAAGGGTAAGCACTTGGGTGTTTCATGCAATGTTAATGTAAATTTTCTGTTAATATGCTGTCATACATTGCAATCTTTATTTTCAACTCTTTGTGTTCTTGGACAGATTTGTGTGCACCTTTGGAAGTGGCTTAGTGAGTTGTAGTGAATGGTAAGACATAAGGGTAGTCCCCGCAATGATGATGAGTGTGAAAGGAATGCCTTGGCCATTGTAGGGATGTTTTATGGTGTTGGGATGGTGCCAACCTGGTGCATCATGTGGCAGTCAGGGTGTACAGTGTCAAGTGAAGTAAATGTAGCCATGGTGAGGCCATCCTGGCGTCCCGGGCAGCAATGTGGTCAGGTGCTGATGCCCTGTGTCCTGTGCAGCATCAGGTGATTGCAGAGAAGGTTGGTGTTGTTATTGGTGCTGCTGGTGTGCCTGATGATGCTGGTGTTGGGGCTGATCTTGGTGGGACTCTGAGGACCAAGGTGAGATAGGTTCAAGGGAACCGATGCTGATGTAATCGATGGCAGGTGAAGTTGAGATGAAAGAAGTGATCTGTCAATGGTGAGAGAGGTTGTTCCAGACAGGTGACACTGGATCGTGAGTTTTGCTCAAACACTTGGTAGCTGCATACATTTGTCTTGCAAATGCAGTAAGCAACAGCCTTTAACCTTGGAAAGCAAACACCTATGAAATGGGAGCTTTTATAGACCATTTGCAACTCTCAAGTTAAGAAATCATCCCAGGCTGACACAACGCCCGACCCCCTTACTTGACGTGATCCCCAAGCAGTGGGGAAGCCATTTGCGAACTCCTAAAATTAAACGTGAGTTTGAAGTAGACTGCCTGTTAACAAGCTCTTAAAGTTCTAAATTGCCTCCCCTGCCGCTTGGTCGGGTCTGTTCAGCGCTGACAGCCTCGACATCTGGGGGATTAGTGTGGAGGTGGGTTGACAGCGGGATCCCGACCCACTGTTAATCATTTCAAATTTCACACCTGACCCGTCTCCAATCCCGTTCTCTTGGCATCGGTAAAATTCTGACCTAATTCACCCATTCTCAGTCCTTCCTCTGATTCTATCTGGATCCTTGGGCCCAAATTTGGCCCTCCGGTTTTTTCGGTGCACCTCCGAGCCCCCTGCCGACATTGTAGTGCAGAAGCAGCGCCAAAAAACGACTTGCGATTATGGCCGATTCTTGGGTCGTCTGTCGAGGTGACGTGGTGCAGAACACGGAGATGGGGGTGGAGCTAGGTCCGTGCTGGCTGCGCAGAGCCGGCAGGAGGGCGGGGCCTGATCGGAGTGCCTGTGAGAGTGCCGGCAGCGTTCGCGCATGCTCAGTGGGGCAATAACATTGGCCATCGGCCATTTTTAAAGGGAGAACCTCTCACTTAGTTTTGGATGCCTGATTGATGTTTTGAAAGCTATAGGAGTGCTGTTTGGAGTACTCTGCAAGAAATCAGCTGCTAAACCTCCACAAGGAATGCTGCATAGGCGAGAAACATTGATTGTTGTAAGCAATATAAGGACTTTGTGTTTTGAAAAATCACTGTGTGTCAATTCAGTAGAGCAATGCAACACTGTGCCCCAAGAACAAAGAATTTCACGCATCAAGAAGTGGAAGTACTAGTGAATGTAATCGAGGAACGATGGCAGGAGCTAGATATGAGCAACAGAGGTTGCACAAAAGTGCCACCCAAAGAAATTAATAAACGCTGGAACAAACTTTCAGAAGATTACTGCGCAGTGGTGAATACCATGAGAAATGGAAGTCAGTGTAAAAAGAATGGCAGGACCTTGGTCAAGCAGTTAGTGTAAGTAATATTTTCATTTGTCAATAGAATTGCATCTGTAAATGTGACCATCTGTATATGTCCCACCCAGCAGAAAGACACCCTTTCTAACAAGTTATGTCCTCATCTTTGCAGAAGAAATTGGCCCACAACAAAAGGGAAAGAACTCGAACAGGAGGAGGCCCGCCAAATCTGCACCCACTGACACATTTGAAACAGAGGGTTGCTGCTTTGATGGGTCCTGCCTGGAGAAAAGCAATCAGTACTGCACAAGCTGGGCCCACACACGAGGGAGAGGGTAAGTACTGAAAATTACTCATGGCCCTTCAAATCAACCTGCTGCCTGGCCTGTTACATGTGAGCTTACTCATACCACCCATCCTGCTCCCTCCTCTGTTACTAACCATTTGACTGTTCTGTTATATTTTGCAGAACCTGATGCCAATCCTGAAGATACAGAAGAAGATTCAGATGCAGGCGAGCCAGGCCAACTTTGTAGAGGGGGAGGGGTGGCCATGGAGAGGTATGAAGGGGAGAATCTTGAACTTGTGTTGCCAAGCACTTCCATGATTTCTGCTTCAACATTCCGTGGTTTCAGCTCGTCCCAGACCTTGCATAGTGCTTTAGAGTCTGATTCGACATTCCGTGGTTTCAGCTCGTCCCAATCCCTGCATAGTGGTTTAAGTTTTGGTCCGACATTGGATGTTTTTGAAAGTCCAGAGGTTGCGGGTTCCAGTGCTGCTGGAATGCACTATGGATCATTCAGTGCCCCAATATCCAAGCCAGCGCCTCCCAGTGCTGGTGGAATGCAGTATGGAACATCCAGGGCCCCACCGTCCCAGCCTGCAACTCCCAGTGCTGGTGGAATGCAACCTGTAACAGCCATGGCCACACCGTGCCAGCCTGCGCCTCACACTGGAGGGGTTCCACGAGACAGACCCAGGGCGAGGCCAAGGAGAAATGTACCATACTGTCCTGAGATGCAGGGTGCAACAGATGTGGCTCAGGTGATGGCATTGGGTGTGGAGACCAATGAGCTTACCCGATCACTCGTGAACACCGCCAGTGGGATGGGTGATTAGGTAACGGCACTGATGGCAGAAATAGCAATAATGTCACGGGACATGAGGGAGGAAATTTCAGAGGCAGCGCGAACGACGGCACAGGCCATCAGGGAGGTAGTTGATGCAATAAGGGAACACAGCCAGGCCAATCCACTGCCACTCCCATGGCAATCTCCGCACTAGTCTCTGTAGAGACCCATGCCGTAACCACCCCCCCTCACCATCACCACCCCCATGAAGCAGTGCACATTCACCGAGATATGGATCTGAGATGGGTGCAACCTTTCTTTGCTGTTGTTATTTTTGTTGTTGTTGATTTTACTCTTGTAACTGTTTTCAAATGTAAATTGTTTTGTAAATGATGTAACGTTACAAGACTAAAGTGACCTTAAAGTATTTAAGTGATCTTAGAGTGTAAATGTTCTCACATGTTGTAAGTTATTTAATTTCGCACCTAAAAAGTGATCTTGAAGTTTAGGTGATTTTAGAGTGTAAGATTTTTCACATTGAAATTGTTTTACAACTTTTGTAACTTTACAAGTTTATAAGTGATCTTAAAGTTTTTAAGTGATTTTAAAGAGTCATATTAAAGTACAGCTGATAAAAAAATTATTTTATTACACTAAAGTGAAGTACATTCTAAAATTTTCAATAAAATATTTTTTACATTAAAACTAAATCATGTTCCATTAACACAACACAACATTTAGGAACAGCTGCAAAAAATAAACATGTCAAAGCGGAACAGTTGTCGCTGAGCCCTCAGGCATCAGTAAAGCGTTCACAGATGAGCTGCTGGCGCAAGGCTCGAGCAATCATTAAAGGAGCACGATGGTCCACCCTCCTCCGACGTTGTACTTGTAAAGTCCTTACTCTACAGCATGAAACCACACGAGGCACATTCTAGGGACAAGGTCACTCTGTGACCTCAACTCTTTATTTACAGCACTCCACAAGTGATGACCCTGCGTGGGACCTCCCTTTATATACCTGGGAGATCAGGTAAGGAGTGTCTCCCACAAGTTCACCCCTTGTGGTCAAGGTGTGCATTTAGGTTGTGTGTATACAGTAATACAGTGTGGTTACATTGTGGTTACATACAGGACATCACCTTTCCCCCCCCGCATAGGTTTAGTTTTTCAGGTGGTCTGCGCTCCCTCGTGGAGCGCCGCAGTTGGGGCTCTGGTTGTTGGACACTGACGTGAGTGTCTGTCACCTGTGGTGATTCCGGCCTGTCTGGGCTGACCGCAGGGACTGTGCATTCTTCTGATTGCTCTTGTTGCTCGTTCACTGGCGGTAGTGTGAGCTCCATCTCATGGTCTTCTTCAGGTTCCTCAGAGTCGATGCTGAACCTTTTTTTTACTTGCTCCAGATGCTTACGGCATATCTGACCATTGTTGAGTTTTACCACGATGACCCTATTCCCCTCTTTTTCAATTAGAGTACCCTCAAGTCATTTGGGCCCTATGGCGTGATTGAGGACAAATACAGGATCATTTATTTCTATACATCTCCTCCTCGAATTGCGGTCATGGTACTCGTTTTGTGACTTGCGCTTGCCCTCAACTATGTCGGTTAGGACTGGGTGAATGAAGGACAACCGGGTTTTGAGTGTCCATTTCATTAGTAGCTCTGTGGGCGGGACTCCCGTGAACGAGTGCAGTCGGGATCTATAGGCCAGCAGGAGGCGCGATAGGCGGCATTGCAGGGAGGGTCCTTGAATCTGAGCATACCTTACTTAATGATTTGGACTGCACGTTCCACCTGGCCATTGGAGGCCGGCTTGAACGGCGCAGTCCTGATGTGGTTGATACCATTGCCCGACATAAACTCCCGGAATTCGTAGCTTGTGAAGCATGGGCCATTATCACTAACCATTATCACAAGCCATGGGTTGCAAAGATTACACGTAGACTTTCCACAGTGGTGGATGATGTGCATGAATTCAGAATGATGCACAATCCATTTCGAGTACGCATCCACCACAATAAGGAACATCTTTCTCATGAATGGGCCCGCGTAGTCAACATGAATACGTGACCATGGCCTGGTGGGTCAGGGCCACGGGCTGAGCGGGGCCTCCCTGGGGGCATTACCTAGCTGGGCACACATCATGCACCTGCGAACACAGTGTTCCAGGTCTGAATCAATTCCAGGCCACCAAACGTGTGATCGGGCAATGGCCTTCATCAGCACAATGCCTGGGTGCTCGCTGTGGAGTTCCCTGATGAATTCCTCCCTGCCCTCCTGGGGCATAACTACCCAGCTGCCCCATAGTCGGCAGTCGGCTTGGATGGAGAGCTCATCCATCCGTGTGTGGAACGGTCTGACCTCCACAGGCCGTGTGCGGGCGCCCAATCCCCAGTCAGAACACATTTCTTAATCAGGGATAGGAGGGGATATCTGTTTGTCCAGATTTTGATTTGGCGGGCTGTGATGGGGGAGCCTGCGCTGTCAAAGGCATCGACAGCCATGACCATCTCGGCGCTTTGCTCCACTGTCCCCTCAGTGGTGGACAGTGGGAGCCTGCTGAGCGCGTCAGCGCAATTTTCAGTGCCGGGCCGGTGCCGGATGGAGTAGTCATAAGCAGCCAGCGTGAGAGCCCATAACTGTATGCGGGCTGATGCATTGGCATTGACAGCCTTGCTGTCTGACAACAGGGATGTTAATGGCTTGTGGTCTGTCTCTAATTCGAACTTCCTACCAAAGAGGTACAGATGCATTTTTTTTACACCATTGACACATGCAAGCGCTTCTTTCTCAACCATCCCATATTCCCATTCTGCTTGAGAGAGCGACCTCGAGGCATAAGCCACAGGCTGTAGTTGCCCCTCAGCATTGCTCTGCTGCAGCATGCAGCCAACCCCACAGGACGATGCATCACATGTCAGAACCAATTTTTTACAGGGGTCGTACAGGGTCAACAACTTGTTTGAACAAAGTAGGTTTCGCGCCCGATCAAAAGCCCATTCCTGACAGTCAAAAACGAATTGCAACCCTTACGCAGGAGCATGTGTAGCAGCTCCAACAACGTGCTCAAGCTCGGCAGAAAGTTCCCGAAATAGTTCAACAGTCCCAGAAATGAACGCAACTCCGATGTGTTGCAGGGCCTGGGGGCTTGTCGAATCGCCTCTGTTTTGGATTTGGTGGGCCGAATCCCACCTGCAGCAACCCTCCTATCCAGAAACTCAACCTCAGGAGCTAAAAACACACATTTAGACTTCTTGAATCGCAGGCCTACCCGGTCCAGTCGGCTCTTCCAGCTTGTGGAGGTGTTCCTCGGTGTCTTGATCCGTGATGAGGATATCGTCCTGGAATACGATCGTTCCAGGAATGGATTTAAGCAGGCTTTCCATGTTTCTTTGAAAGATCGCGGCCGCTGATCGAATGCCAAACGGGCACCTTTATAAACGAACAGTCTCTGGTGATGGTGGTCAGTAGTTTGGATTCGTCGGCCAGTTCCTGGGTCATGTAGGCTGAGGTGAGGTCCAACTTGGTAAACAGCTTGCCGCCTGCCAGCGTGACGAAAAGGTCCTCCGCTCTCGGGAGCGGGTATTGATCTTGTAGGGACACCCGATTGATGGTGGCCTTGTAGTCGCCACAGATCTTGACAGAGCCATCCACTTTTAGGATGGGAACGATGGGGCTCACCCAGTCGCTGAATTCGACAGGTAAGATGGTGCCCTCTCTCAACAGCCAGTCCAATTCGCTCTCGATCTTTTCCCGCATCACATACGGCACCGCTCTGGCTTTGCGGTGCACTGGCCTGGCGTCCGGGGTGATGTGTATTACTACTTTGGTGCCTTTGAAAGTCCCGACGCCAGGTTGGAATAGTGAATCGAATTGTTGTAGGACTTGTGAGCACGAACTTTGCTCCACAGATGACATTACGTGAACATCCCCACATTTCCAGTTCATCTCGGCTAACCAGCTCCTCCCCAACAGTGCAGGACCATTGCCCGGGACAATCCGGAGCGACAGCCGATTCACTAACCCGTTGTGTGTGACAGCCAACATTGCACTGCCTAGCATCGGAATGATTTATTTGGTGTAAGTCTGTAATTGTGTCTCAATACGTTCTAATTTGGATCTACTGGCTTTAAGTGGCCATAGCTCCTCAAATTGCTGGACGCCCATGAGTGACTGGCTGGCCCCAGTGTCCAGCTCCATGCGTACTGGGATGCCATTTAATAAAACCCTCATCATCATTGGTGGCTTTTTGGTGTATGAACTGTTCGTCGCATGGACCCGCTGAACCTCGGCGTCCATCGATTTGCCCAAAAGTCATCCGGCCTCTTCTGGTCCATCGCCTCATATATTGGTCTGGTTACAGGCTTCCTGCACATTCGAGATAAATGGCCACTGAGATTGCAGTTTCTGCAGACAAAATGTTGAAATCTGCAAGATCTGGCTGAGTGTTTTCCCCCACACCTCCAGCATGAGTTAAGTTTCCAGTGTTGAGGACAAAGGGACTATGGCCAGGCATTCTGCGCTGACTGTCCCTTTAACTGCTCTTAAGTACCCTATTAGTGGGTGTCAATAGCCCCATTAAAGGTCGCATTGTCCGCTGTGATAGCGTAAATGTCCGTTCAGCCTGCCATTGTCTCTGTTGGAGTCCTACTCTGGGATCTATTGCTGCCTGGGGAATGTCGGACTGCCCCTGCCTGCCTGCGTCATAAGAACATAAGAACATAAGAATTAGGAACAGGAGTAGGCCATCTAGCCCCTCAAGCCTGCTCAGCCATCCAACAAGATCATGGCTGATCTGGCCGTGGACTCAGCTCCACTTACCCGTCCGCTCCCCGTAACCCTTAATTCCCTTATTGGTTAAAAATCTATCTATCTGTGACTTGAATACATTCAATGAGCTAGCCTCAACTGCTTCCTTGGGCAGAGAATTCCACAGATTCACAACCCTCTGGGAGAAGAAATTCCTTCTCAACTCGGTTTTAAATTGGCTCCCCCGTATTTTGAGGCTGTGCCCCCTAGTTCCAATCTCCCCGACCAGTGGAAACAACTTCTCTGCCTCTATCTTGTCTATCTCTTTCATTATTTTAAATGTTTCTATAAGTTCACCCCTCATCCTTCTGAACTCCAACGAGTAAAGACCCAGTCTACTCAATCTATCATCATAAGGTAACCCCCTCATCTCCAGAATCAGCCTCGTGAATCATCTCTGTACCCCCTCCAAAGCTAGTATATCCTTCCTTAAGTAAGGTGACCAAAACTGCACGCAGTATTCCAGGTGCGGCCTCACCAATACCCTATACAGTTGCAGAAGGACCTCCCTGCTTTTGTACTCCATCCCTCTCGCAATGAAGGCCAACATTCCATTCACCTTCCTGATCACCTGCTGCACCTGCAAACTAACTTTTTGGGATTCATGCACAAGGACCCCCAGGTCCCTCTGCACCGCAGCATGTTGTAATTTCTCCCCATTCAAATAATAGTCCCTTTTACTGTTTTTTTTCCCAAGGTGGATGACCTCACACTTTCCGACATTGTATTCCATCTGCCAAACCTTAGCCCATTCGCTTAACCTATCTAAATCTCTTTGCAGCATCTCTGTGTCCTCTACACAACCTGCTCATCTCCTGCTACCTCACATTGATGATGTTGACTCCCTGACCTGTCGCCACGTTAGAGGCAGAATTGCGCGCGTATATTATTTTCATATCTTCCTCCCCTGCCATGAAACTTTGAGCTAACAACGCCGCCGCTTCCAAGGTCAAATCCTTGGTCTCAATTAATTTGCGGAAAATACCAGCCTAACCGATGCCCTCGATAAAGAAGTCCCTTAGCATCTCTCCCCTGCAGGCGTCTGTGAACTTACAGAGGCTGGCCAAACGCCGGAGGTCCACTATGAAGCCTGCTATGCTCTGTCCTTCATGACGTCGGTGGGTGTAGAATCTGTGTCGGGCCATATGTTTGCTACTCGCCGGTTTGAGGTGCTCCCCGATCAGTTTGGTAAGTTCTTCAAAGGTTTTGTCCGATGGCTTCTCAGGCGCTAGTAAGTTCTTCATGAGTGCGTAAGTCTTTGGTCCGCAGCTGGTCCAGAGATGAGCCCTTCGCTTGTCGGCCGCTGCATCCCCCAATCATTCTTTCATAACGAAGCTTTGCTGAAGCCTCTCGACAAAATTGGCTCAGTCTTCCCCAACACAGTACCATTCCTCTGCACTACCGGTGGCCATTCTCGTGGGTCGTGAGTTCACGTTTCTCGTCGCCAATGTAAAGTCCTTACTCTACTGCATGAAACCACATGAGGCACATTCTAGGGACAAGGTCACTCTGTGACCTCAACTCTTTATTTACAGCAATCCACAAGTGATGACCCTGCGTGAGACCTCCCTTTATATACCTGGGAGATCAGGTAAGGAGTGTCTCCCACAAGTTCACCCCTTGTGGTTAAGGTGTGCATTTAGGTTGTGTGTATACAGTAATACAGTGGTATTACATTGTGGTTACATACATGACAGTACCCCGGCCTCAGGCACTTGCATGGTCTCCTGATCCTCCTCATCATCCTCCTCCAGCTCGTCACCTGCATCTTCCACATCATTATCATCAGGCACTCTCACCGCAGGTGGGTCTTCTTATTCCACTATCAGCTGTTGCGGCCTCATGATGGCTAAGTTATGTAGCATGCAGCACACAACAGTGAACTGACCGACAATCTCAGGGAAATATTGCAAGTTGCCTCCGGAATGGTCCAGGCATCGGAAACGCTGTTTCAAGATGCCAATGGTCCTCTCTATGATGCTGCGTGTCGTAATGTGCAACATGTTGTATTGATGGTCAGCTTCCGTCCAGGTTACGCGTAGGGCGTCATGAGCCAGATGGCGAGGCCGTACCCCTTCTCTCCCAGCAGCCAGCTCTGCCCTTCTGGCTGCTGCTCAAACATGTCAGATATAGTGCTGTCGCGTCGGATGAACGCATTATGAGTGCTGCCAGGGTATCTTGCATCGACTGACATGATGCGCTGCTTGTCGTCACACACGAGCTGCACATTAATGGAGTGGAAACCTTTTCTATTCCTGAACTGCTCGTCATCCTCCACAGGTGCTCGCAAGGTGATGTGGTACAATCAATGCAGCCCTGTACCTTTGGGAAACCAGCAATCCTGGAGAAGTCCACAGCCCTCTCATGGATCGCTTGGCCGGTCATTGGGAACTTGATAAAGTCATTCCTCCGCGCATACAGTGCAGCCGTGACCTGGCGAATGGAGACCTGTATTGGCGCACACATCTCCAGTTGTACTTTGAAATGATCCCGAGGCATAGAAGGAAAGTGCAGCTGCAACCTTCACTTCAACAGACAAGGCAATCCACCTGCTGCTTCCCGATTGCAACTCTCACCAACTCACAGATCTCACGGGATAACGTCTCTGCGGAAACGCAGCCTTCTGATATAATCTGCCTCACTCAAGTCCAGGTAGGAATGCCTGACTCGAAATCTCTGAGGTGTGTAAAGCCTCCTGCCCAGCAGCCTACGGGCTCTGATGTTCCTGATGTGATGAGCTCTAATCAACTCTCTCCTACGTAGCACAGTGACGCATAACCATTGAATAATCCACGGCATTGAGATTGATGCACCATCCTTAAAGTAAAATTAAAACTTTCAAAGGTTAAAGAAGGTGCAAAATGGCAGCTCAGCCCAGCTCTTCTCACTCCCCAAACAAGGTAAGAAACCCAAAGGTCATTTGCGCTCTCCCCTTCCCTCTTCAGTCATGTGACATCTCTATCCCTCCTCATCAGCATCCCCCAGCCCCCCCAAAGCCTGCAGAGTGCAGCCTTCTCCCTCCCTCCCTCCCTTCTTCCCACCCACCCACCACCACCAGACCCCCCGCCCCCCCCCACACAGCCTGCCACGTTCTCCGTTGATACTCTCCCCACTCCCTCTCCCCACCACAGCCTGTCGCATTGATACTCCTCCCTCCTACAGCCCCGGTATGACGCGTTCTCCCGATTCTTGCCCTGGCCGAAGGATTGCCGCACGGCCAGCCGCTGCATAGTTCAGTTTAAGGTAGGATTTGATGCAGTACTTTTATTTGTTAAGTTAATTCTTTACTTCACTTCTTTATTTTTTATTGAATTGTTATTACTGCTTGTGCTTTGTTTGGTGCTTGAAATGTAGTTACTTGCGCCGATTCTTTAACTGTAATTAAGGCCTTTCTGTGTGGACAAAAGTGGACACATACGCTGCCCACGTTAGTTTAGTACAACTTTCTTCTGGCCAAATTGGAATAAATGGTGTAAATGGCTGGGAACGCCACCTTTTGAAAAAAAAACTGACCTAACAAAAAACCTAACTAACTCACTTACACTGGCACAAGTTAAATGGCATATTTGCAACTATAAAGGTATACAAGAAAAATCAAGTTACACCAAAAAAACGGTGCAACTCATGGGGAAATTTGGGCTCAAAAAATCTCATTGCTTCAGGAGATAGGCTGTTGGTCCCGCTGATCTCTAAGGTCCCAGATGCCCAGTTGCCCTCACCACGCACTTCCAGCAAGTTATGGCGCAAAATAAGTTAGAGCTGAAGGGTGCAGGAAAAAGTGTAACTCCTTATGCCATGAGATGCTCCACCCTGGCAAGAAATATCACCAACGATGTCTCCGCAAGATCCTACAAATCCCCTGGGAGGACAGGTGCACCAACATCAGCATCCTCTTCCAGGCTAACATCCCCAGCATTGAAGCACTGACCACACTCAATTAGCTCTGCTGGGCAGGCCACATAGTCTGCATGCCAGATGCGAAACTCCCAAAGCAAGTGCTCTACTCGGAGCTCCTTCACGGCAAACGAGCCAAAGGTGGGCAGCGGAAATGCTACAAGGACACCCTCAAAGCCTCCCTGATAAAGTGCAACATCCCCACTGACACCTGGGAGTCCCTGGCCCAAGACCGCCCTAAATGGAGGAAGTGCATCCGAGAGGGCGCTGAGCACCTCGAGTGTCAACACCGAGAGCATGCAGAAGTCAAGCGCAGGCAGTGGAAAGAGCGTGCGGCAAACCAGTCTCACCCACCCCTTCCCTCAACGACTATCTGTCCCACCTGTGACAGAGTCTGTGGCTTTCGTATTGGACTGTTCAGCCACCAAAGAACTCATTTCAGGAATGGAAGCAAGTCTTCCTCGATTTCGAGGGACTGCCTGTGATGATGATGATAACATATATAAATAATACTTATAGCAAATTGTATTCTTGCGGTGGCTTTACATTCAATAAATAATCTTTTTCTATATTGATTTTCTAGTTGGTGTTGGTAATTTCAGCACCCATAAATACAATGCTTTGCATGTGTAAAAATCTCAAATGAGATTGATGAGTGAACCGCACATTCTTCAATTTCTTCATGCTTATGCCTCTAGAATAAGAAAAATTTCTACACCTGGTGTGGCAATATATTTTTAAATGATTTTTTTCCCCCTCACAAATTTCTCTCATCTCTTCCTTCTCTTCTGATATTGACTCATTGCTGCAGAACAGTTGCATGCACATTGGTGTCTCTCTTTGGTACCTTGCTCAAATGATCAAAGTGTGCAAGCCTTAATGGTGAGTGTTGCTTGGCTATTGACTGTGGGGGCTTCGCAGTCTAGCCCGGTCCTCAGCCAACATATACTTCTAGCAGAGATTGTTGTTCAGCAATCAGGAGCCGCGCCCTGGATAATTTTCTACTCCAGGACACTAAGGCCAATTACAGCTACCTTACTACTAGTTTAGCTCAGTTATATTAAACCTGGGACCTTCCCAATCTTCCCAATCTGCATGGCTAGCTTCTTACTGAATAAAGTCACTGAGTTATCATGAGGATTCTGTGTTAGTAAATAAATGTGACCACATTTGTGCATAATACATATTTTTATACAGTCAAAACATGTGATAAATCTCGTGTAACTACATTTTCACAGATCTCTTCTCAACTGTTGAGGTACCATGTAATGAAATATTATGTACTGTTGTCACTCGTATTTATTTTTAAAAACTGCAAATTTTATTTTTTAAATATACATCAGCCCAGCAGATAAAGGCACCATGTGCTATAGCATGAAGCAGTATAATGCAGAAAATCCATGTTCAATTTCTGCTCTTTGCTGAATTAGCTGATCTCAGCCAGGGCAGTGCTAAGGGTGCTACAATTGGCCTCAGTGCTGAGCTAGGGAAGGTAAAACAAGTCTGACTTCCTGTTTCTGATTGTCAAGCCCATTTTCCACCTCTGAACCATCAGTTGCCACTCTGCAGCCAAAATCTCATCTATTCCTTCACTACTTCATCTTCTACCTCTGCTAGAAAATGGGCTGGAATGGGCTCAATTGTGAAGTTTGCATTAAAAAATGGCCATTTGGGCAAGGTAAGGCTGCTGGTATTTGTGGACTATTATTTCAGCCAAAGTCAGCACCTTGTGGAAGCCTGGCAAGAAAAATGTGCACCAGAAAAACAAAATAGTTAAACGTGCCAAACAATTATGTCAGAAAAACACTCAAAAATATGTATTTTTTTAAATGATTAGGTTCTCCATTTCTCTAAATCTTCTTTATTTTGACTCTGAGCTGGTTTCTATTCCACATCCGGTCTTATGTTACAACCACCTTCTTCCATCTCTGGAACTTACACTCCTACTTCACTCCTCCTCAGCCACCACCTCAAGGGTCAACTTCTGCAAAATGTTAGCTAGTAGCACCCTAACCTCTGCATCAGAAAGTTGTGGGCTCAAACTCCACTCTAAGGCCGCGATTTTGCCAACAGTGGCGAGATCGGTGCGGCCGGCATTGATGGCAAGTGGGGAATGCGCTCCCAGCTCCAGCCCGCTCGCGCAACACAATTTTACCTTGATGGCGCTTGTTAAGCCCACCCTGCGAGGTTCCCGGCCAGTTAACTGGAAGCGGATCTGATGACATCATCACGGCTGCACCCAGGCTCTCCTATCACTCCCTCAAGATGCTTGTGGAGGGAGTCACAGCACGCAGAGAGGATCTCTTCCCTTGCAACGGGCAGAAGAGACCTCCCCAGGACACCATGCAGCCTGGTTGAACATTGCACAGGAGGGCACAAGCAGGGATGTCATCAGGGGGACCTGGCTGCAGTGGCGCAAACCTTTCAATGATCTCAGTAGCTCACAAAATGTTACTGCAAAGCCACTCTCAACCTCATCCTGCTGTGCCATTCATCACATCTCCATCACTCTGCCTTCTCTTCTCTACTCCTGCACATTCTTACTCACACCAACTGACATTGTACCTCCACCCATTCCTCTCTATCTGCATTATTACTTCTTCATCTTTAAGGCACCACCAACACTCACATTCATTGTTGTCCAATCATACCAACTAACAACATACAAGGATGGGCACTTGGGTGTTTTAGCTGATGTTCATGTGGAGTTTCTGCTAATGTGTTGTCAAACATTGAAATCTCTATTTTGACCACTTTGTGTTCTTGGACAGATTGTGTGCACCTTTGGAAGTGAGTTGTAGTGAATGATCAGACATAAGGGCACCCTGCACAATGGCGATGAGTGTGAAAGGAATGGCTTGGGCATTGTAGCGATATATTATGTTGCTGGTGTGGGGTGGTGCCAATCTGGCACATCATGTGGCAGCCAGGGTGTACAGCCTCAAGTGAAATAAATGTGGCCATGGTGAGGCCATCACTGGCCTCCCGGGCAGCAATGTGGTCAGGTGCTGATGCGCTGTGTTCTGTGCAGCATCAGGTGGTTGCGGAGAAGGTTGGTGTTGTTGTTGGTGTGCCTGGTGTATTTAGTGATGTTGGTGTTGGGGCTGATCATGGTGGGATTCTGAGGACCAAGGTGAGAGAGCAGGTTGGAGCTGGGAGCATGTTCCCCACACACTACCAATGCCGGTCGCACCCGTCTCACCACAGTTGGTGAAATCGTGGCCTATATTTGGAATGTCTGAACAGAGGGTGCTGATTGCAAGGCCACCAGAAGCATGCAAGTGTAATAAAGGTCCTGTGAAAGCTGAGAAACAGCTGAGAAAAAAGGGAGTTACAGCAGAACATAGCAGTGAAAAGAAAGCGTATAAAGGGAGATAGGTAGAAATTGGACCTCGTTGCGCCCGTTTCACATTAAGCTTGGTTAAATTATAGCAATACAAAAGGTGAGGATGGGTATTCCACTTTGGGTGCAAAACTGACTTCATCAGGGGCTAACACATGCATGGGCAATGAATCCTGAAGCATTTTGGCCATTGTGAACAATTAGTTCACACTTCTGCCACCACCACCACGATTTCCCCTTTTATGGCGATCTACAACCTTACAAGAGCTGCTGCCTGGCCAAACTTCGCATTTCCTGGCTACAGACCAAACTTTCAAGGCAAGCGTTTCCTGTGCCAGTTGCCTATTTAAATTAGGAGGTGGGTCTTAAGAGCACAAAATTCCACATGGCCCAACTCCACACTATGGGCACAGGTGTGCCTGGGCAATGGGTGTACACAACCCCAATTTAGCTGGGATTGTAAAATCAGGGCTTATATACTTACTACATTGTAAGAAAAAAGAAAAATATCTGAATCTTTAGTTTCCATCAGCGCATACGTCAGAAGCACTAAAAGAGGTCTATGCAGAATTAAATGGGAAGTATTACCAGAAAGTTAAACAGAATAAGCAAATGGAATTTTTTCAAGCTGCTTTAAGGAATGTGGAAATTAATTATATCTATATGAGAAAAATAACACGGCCAAATCTGTCATGTATTTCACCATCTTGCAATGACTATAAGTATGTAACTGTAACTCATGCATTCTGTACCTGTACCCTTGTAATGCACACCCTGACCACAGGGAGTGAGCTCCTCACCTGGGCTTCCAGGTATAAAAGGGGAGGTCCCACCCAGGATCAGCACTCTTTAGTCCTGGGAATAAAGTGAAGGTCACAGAGTGACCGTGTCTGATGTATCACATTCTCGTCGCCAGATGTTGTGTCTCTGCACCTTGTTACAAACTCACATGAGGCATGGATATCCGGCAGGATGTCCGGCAAGCCGTGGGTCACGAAAACCGTTCGCAGACTCTCCACAGTGATGGATGTCATGCACGAGTTCAATATGATGCACTCGATCCACTTCGAGTATGCATCGACAAGGATCAGGAATATTTTTCCCATGAACGGGCCCGCATAGTCCACATGAATACGTGACCGTGGCCTGGTGGGCCAGGGCCACGGGCAGAGTGGGGGCATTGCCCAGCTGGGCACACGTCGTGCACCTGTGAACCCAGTGTTCCAGGTCTGAATCAATCCCCGGCCACCACACGTGTGACCGGGCAATGGCTTTCATTAACATGATGCCAGGGTGCTCGCTGTGGAGTTCCCTGATGAATGCTCCCTTTCCTTTCTGGGGCATAACAACCCGGCTGCCCCATAACAGGCAGTCGGCTTGGACGGAGAGTTCATCCATCCGTCTCTGAAACGGCCTTCTTCCTCGGGGCACGGCCTGTGTGCGGGCGCCCAGTCCCCAGTTAGGACACATTTCTTTATCATGGATAAGAGGGGGTCCCTGTTGGTCCAGCGTTTGATCTGGCAGGCTGTGATGGGGGAGCCCACAGTGTCAAAAGTCTCAATGACCATGAGCATCTCGGCGCTCTGTCCGACGCCTCCTCGGTGGTGGCCAGTGGGAGTCTGCTGAGCGCGTCAGCGCAATTTTCGGTGCCTGGCCAGTGCCGTATGGTGTAATCATACGCAGCCAGCGTGAGGGCCCATCGCTGTATGCGAGCTGACGCATTAGTGTTGACAGCCTTGCTGTCGGACAACAGGGATGTTAATGGCTTGTGGTCCGTCTCTAGCTCGAACCATCTACCGAAAAGGTACTGGTGCATCTTTTTCACACCGTACACACACGCGAGTGCCTCCTTCTCGACCATGCCGTATCAATGCTCTGCCTGGGAGAGCGACCTGGAGGCGTAAGCCATCGGTTGGAGTCAGCCGTCATCATTACCCTGCTGCAAAACACACCCAACCCCGTAGGATGACGCATCACATGTTAAAACCAGTTTTTTACAGGGGTCATACAAAGTCAACAGTTTGTTGGAACACAGCAGGTTCCTCACCTTATTGAAAGCCCATTCTTGACAATCCCCCCAAAACCATTCACAACCTTTACGGAGGAGCATTTGTAATGGCTCCAACAATGTGCTTAAGTTCGGCAGGAAGTTCCCAAAATAGTTCAAAAGTCCCAGGAATGATCACAACTCCGACGTGTTGCTGGGCTTGGGCGCCTGGTGAATCGCCTCAGTTTTTTATTCAGTGGGCCTGATCCCGTCTGCGGCAACCCTCCTGCCCACGAACTCGACCTCTGGGGCCAAAAACACGCACTTGGCCTTTTTCAGCTGCAGGTCTACCCATTCCAATCGGTGTAGCGCCTCCTCCAGGTTGCGGAGGTGTTCCTCAGTGTCTCGACCCATTATCAGGATTTCGTCTTGGAACACGATCGTTCCAGGGATGGACTTGAGCAAGCTTTCCATGATTCTCTGAAAGATAGCTGCCGCCGAACCAATGCCAAATGGGCACCTGTTGTAAATAAATAATCCTTTGTGTGTCGTGATGGTGGTCAGATTCTTGGATTCTTCAGCCAGTTCCTGAGTCATGTAGGCCGAAGTGAGGTCCAGCTTCGTGAACAACTTACCACCTGCCAGCGTGGCAAAAAGGTCCTCCGCTCTCGGGAGCGAGTATTGGTCTTGCAGCGACACTCGGTTGATGGTGGCTTTTTAGTCGCCACAAATCCTAACCGAGCCATCTGCTTTGAGGACGGGAACAATGGGACTTGCCCAGTTGCTGAATTCAAGGAGTTTATGTCGGGCAATGGAATCAAGCACGTCCGGACAGCGCCATTCAAGCCGGCCTCCAATAGCCAGGCAGAACAGGCGGTCCAAGTCATAAAGCAGGGCATGCTACGCATCCAAGGACCCTCCCTTCAGTCCCACCAGCGGAACTCCTCATGAAACGCACGCTTAAAACGCGGCTGTCCCTCATTCACCCAGCCCTGGCAGACATTGTTGAGGGCAAGTGCCAGTCCCAAACCGAGCTCCATGATCGAGGTTCAAGGGGGAGGTGTATAGAAATAGATGACCCGGTATTTGTTCTTAACTATGCTTTGGGACCCAAATGGTTTGAGGGCACTGTAATTGGCAAAGAAGGAAACAGGATCATGGTGGTCAGACTAAACAATAGACAGATATGCTGCAAACATTTGGACCAAGTAAAGACAAGGCTCAGTGCAGACACGGAGGAACCGGAAGAAGAACATGATGAGATAGCACCCACACCACTGCCAGTGCATGAGCAACAAAGACAGCCCTCAGCATGCACAGTCCCTGCGGCCAGCCCGGACAGGCCGGAATCACCTCAAGTGACAGAGACGGGTGCTGAGGCTCAGCCACCAGAGCCACAACTGCGGCGCTCCACGAGAGAGCGTCGACCACCCAATAGACTTAACCTCTGAAACTAAAAGACTTAAGGGGGGAGGTGATGTCATGTATTTCACCATCTTGCAAAGACTATAAGTATGTAACTGTAACTCATGCATACTGTACCTGTACCCTTGTAATGCACACCCTGACCACAGGGCGTGAGCTCCTCACCTGGGCTTCCAGGTATAAAAGAGGAGGTCCCACCCAGGATCAGCATTCTTTTGTCCTGGGAATAAAGTGAAGGTCACAGAGTGACCGTGTCTGATATATCCATGCCTCGTGTGATATTGTAACAAGGTGCAGAGACACAACAAAATCTACAGCTGAAATGGAAGGTCAAAAATAATAAAACTTATGAAGAACTATTTGAAAACATGCAAGAGTGGTGAGGAAGGAAAAATATGAAAGTGTCAGTGCAAAATAGCAGAAGTGGCTGGTTATCACCGTACTGCTCAGAAACCAACATTTTCACCAACTGTGGGTCTTTTCATGCAAATTAGTGGCACTTGGACAGCAAATCCTTTCTACACACAAGTGTAGAAATTCACTTGATGTCACAGCATGACTTGTCCTGAACATAACTAAAATGAGTATTGTTACAGTTTAGGCTCCTGCCAGCACATTTTCTCACGTGAACAGCCTGAGGTCAGTTTCTGTATGTAATCTGGATTCATTGTGGAAACTACAAATATTTTTCATATATTTTTTTTCTAATAAAAAGGGAAAGAATGGGAAAAGAACATTCAGGCCACCAAGTTACATTCCTAGCGGGGAGTTTTCTGGGGGGTCAGTGGGAGTGTTCGTTGGTGGGTTGGGTGGTAATCTTTTGCTTGAGAGCGGCTCGGGACCCCGCTGTCAACCCATTGCCATGCGCCTTTCCCAGATATCGGGTCTGTCAACAGACCTGACACGCAGTGGCAGGGGAGGCAATTCAGGTCATTATGACCTTGTTAACAGTCCATTAAGAATTATTTTACAAAGTCGCCCACAGGTCCAGCTGCTCAGGATAACATCAGGTAAGCAGGTCGGGAATTATATGACCATGGAATCATCTCATTACTTGACAGCTGCAAATGTGCTATAAAAGCTCCCATCTCACAGCTGTTCACTTTCCAAGTTCAGAAGCTGTTGCTTACTCCATTTGGAAGACAGATTGAACTTCATGGAGGTTACAAGAGTTTGGAATAAACTTTCTATCCAGTGGCACCTAATTGGAACAACCTCTCTCACCATTGTCAGATCATCTCAAGTTCACCTGCCATCTATTACATTAGCATCAGTGCCCTTGATACTATCTCACGCCTGTCCTCAGAATCCCACCACAATCATCCCCAACACCTGCATCACTGGGCACATCGCAGCACCAACACCAACCTTCTCCGCAATCAACGGATGTTGCACAGGACATAGGGCATCAGCACCCAACCACATTGCTGCCCAGGACACTAGGGATGGCCTCACCACTGCCAGATTTACTTCACTTGATGCTGTACACCCTGGCCCCACATCAATACCATAAAGCATCTCTACAATGTCCAAACCATTCCTTTTACACTCATCACCATTGTGGGGGTACCGTTATGTCTCACCATTCACTGCAACTCACTAAGTCACTTCCAAAGGGGCATACAAATCTGTCCAAGAACGCACAGTGTTGAAAATAAAGGTTTCATTGTTTGACACCACATTAACAGAAAACTTACATGAACATTGCATAAAACTACCTCGAGCCTACCCTTGTGTGCTGTTAGTTGGTATGATTGGACTAGGATGAGGGTGAGTGTGAGGGGTGTCTAGTGAAATGGGGAAGTGATAATTTAGACAGAGAGGGATGGGTGGAGGTGCAAGGTAAGTTGGTGTAAGTAAGGATGTGCAGGAGTAGGGTAGGGAATGTAAGTAATGGGGATGTGATGAGTGACACAGCAGGATGAGGTTGAGTGTTGCTTTGCAGTAAAGTTTTGTGATTTACTGAGATAATTGAAAGGTTTGCGCCGCTGAAGCCTGGTCCTCCTGACAACATCACTGCTTGTGCCCTCCTGTGCAATGTGCAACCAGGCTGCATTGGTGTCCTGGGGAGAGAATCTCCCTGCGTGCTGTGACTCCCTCCATAAGCATCTGGAGGGAGTCATGGGAGAGCCTGGGTGCAGCTGTGCACCTTTGTGCAGTGCTTGTCAGTGTTTGCGAGGGGAGCGGGTAGGTCCGAGGGCCTCCTCGTAGGACTGCTCCTGGACATGGCCAAGGGTGCTATCAGCCGGTCCAGGCAGCGGGCGGTCGAGGGAGTCGTTCAGCCTGACTGCCTGCCTCTCTTCCGCGCATACATCCGCGCCAGGGTGTCCTTAGAGATGGAGCACGCGGTGTCCACCGGTACGCTCGCGGCCTTCCGCGAGAGGTGGGCGCCGGAGGGACTGGAGTGTATCGTTAACCCCGGCAACTAAATTTTAATTTGATTTTATATGTTTTAAAGTTTAATTTGTTTTAACTGCTGGTTTTAGTGTCCCCCTCCCCTTTTATAGGGGGCACTTGTAAATTGTGGTTCTACTGCCCAAAAACCCCCCCCACAAAAATCACCATTAAAAAAACAAAACAAAAAAAAAGGGCATGTGAAAAGTGTTTGGAGTGTCCCCCAGATTGGGGGGCACTTGATTTAATGTTTAATTTTGTTTACCCCAAAAGAGTTGTCAGTGTTTGCAGCACCTCAATGATGTAGAAAACTGACAGCACAAATATCAAAATCAATTTGCACATTATCCCTTTAAGGAAACTGCTGATGATGATTCATCCAATGGCGTTATCAGACCCTCTTTCTTCAATTGGCCGGCAAACGTGCTGGGTGAGCTTAACAAGCCCAATCATTTTGAACAGCGGACTGGAGCCAGCAGCGGGGTCGGCATCCGCCACCAATGTCGCCTGCCATAGACTTGCCGAGGTTGGGGAAATCGTTGCTCTAGTATTCCAGCTCAATCAGCCGAGCACCCAATTGCAATTTGAATTCGCTTAAGATTTTTGATTCCAGTACCATGCTAGTGGAATATCCCAAAATGTTTACATGTATGTGTCAGCCAGTGGCTCCGTGAGTAGCACACTCGCCTCTGAGTCAGAAGGTTGTGGGTTCAAGTTCCACTCCAGGAACTTGAGCACATAAATCTAGGCTGACACTCCAGAGGAGTGCTGCACTGTCGGGGCTGCTGTCTTTCCGATGAGACATTAAACTGAGCCCCCGTCTGCTCTCTCAGATGGGTGTAAAAGATCCCATGGCACTATTTTGAAGAAGAGCAAGGGAGTTATCCCTGGTGTCCTGGCCAATATTTATCCCTCAATCAACTTAACAAAAACAGATGATCTGTCATTATCACATTGCTGTTTGGGGGAGCTTGCTGTGTGCAAATTGGCTGCCGCGTTTCTCACATTACAGCAGTGACTACAGTCCAAATAGTACTTCATTTGGCTATAAAGCGCTTTGAAACGTCCGGTGGTTGTGAAAGGCGCTATATAAATGCAAGTCTTTCTTTAATGGTTATTTCTCTTCTATTTAATTGTTATCTCACTAATTGACTTTGACAAAACTAACCACTGATATTCTACCAAAACAAGTTTTCCTTTATTGTTTGAATTTTCTTATGAACCAATCATATTCTACAGAAACAGCCACTCACATTCTACTAAAATGTAAAGCCAGCATGACAGCTCCCTGTCAGACTAAACAACAATCCCCTGGGTCCTCCTTAAAAAAAAAGAGATGCGGCTTTCATTGGGAGAGCCAAGGATTGATTCTTACAAGTCAATAAGCAAAGCCATACGTGATGCATTTATATTTTGGGTTATAGCCTCAAGCCAGACCTAGAATAAAAGCTGCTTTTGCAACTTGTTCTACTGCTGCCAACATCTGTACTAACCATTATTCCTCCTACACATTCTTACTATTACCACACAAAACAATTCCGACTGAACTTGCAACAAATACCTCCAAACATTTTAAAACAACATAAAAAAAAATACTGGAGCTCGTCTGTGGCCTTGGTCATAAAGAAAGCACTCAGTGTAGTAGAGAACAGAAGGTCTTAGGTTTCAATTCAGAGCTGTGTTGCGATTCCTGATTGCATCTCAACTGAATGATGGGAGCGATTCTATCGATGGACTCAGATACGGATATTTCTGGACCCGGGCGGGTCAGGTGCGGGTGGTCGCCATGGCAGGTACCGGTCCCGCTCCTCATTCCATTCCGCTCTTGATGACATCTATTAAGGCAGCCCTGCGCGTTACCCGGCCCTAATAAATGGTGCAGGTCTGATGACATCATCGATGACACGTTTTCAGCTGGGATTTTTAAAGGAGCCATGGCTTTATTGCATTTGAAGGTTTATCTAGGATTGTACAGGCACTGCACTACACCATTGGAGTGTTCCAAACACTTGCAAACATGACTGCACAGAGGCAGAAGGTTGCACCCAGGTTCTCAGATGACTCCCTCCATATGCTTGTGGAGGGAGTGAAAGCATGCAGGGATGCCCTCGTCCCTTCTGATGGGTGGAAGGACCAGCCCAGAAGACCAAAGGAGCCTGGTTCCACTATCAGAGGAGGTCAACAGCAGGGATGTTGTCAGGAGGACCTGGGTGCAGTGCCAGAAATGTTTCAATGTTCTCATTAGATCAGGAAAAGTGAGTGCAAAGCCACACTCAACTTCATCCTGTTGTGCCTCTCATCACATCCCCATCACTCTGCCAACCCTACTCCTGCACATCATTACTCACACCAACAAACTTTGCATGTCTACCCATCCCCCTCTCTCATTCTACATTATCACATCTCCATCTGTCTAACCACCCCTCACACTCACTCTCATCCTAATGCATTCATACCAACTAACAACACACATGGATGCCACTTGGCATTGCCATCCTACTCTATCATAGCCACGCTTTAAAGATGTAGCCCATCCATTACTTACACTCATCCATCGCTCTCATTCAACCCTCTATTCCTTCCCTCCTTGCAGTAGAAGAGAGCTCTCAATAAGAGGGAGAGGGAGAGAACTGGATGTGGCCCTCCATCATTGGCTGCATTATCTGCAGCAGAGAACGTCGCCCTGGAAGTATCAGGAGTTGCAAAGCAGCTGGCAGTGGGAGACAGAGAGAGGGGGACATCTCCACAACCTGGTGTCATAATCACATCTCATACGACCACATGGCATATAGCAGTCACTCTTATGGGGACTGATGTCAGCAGCCAAAGAATGTTCATCATGTGCATAACGGTTTTGTTACCCATTCTTGATATGACATTTCTAAATCATTTCTTTACTCTCCCACAGATCCATCAAGAGCCCCCCACGCCTCCCACTGTCCAGGAGAAAGTGGAAGATGATTCCTCAGAGGAGCCTCCAGCCTCCGAGGGTGCACTGTCACCAAACAAACGCCCAACCAGCACCAACGTTGTGACGCACACCTGGTTGGGTCCTACCCGAGATCGAGTATTGTTGTCATCTGGTATCTCACAAGCCACAAGTGAGCAAGAGGAGATGGTGGAGACAGGGACAGCTGTGGTGACTCCTCACTGGAGGCTGCAGGACTCTCCTAGCTCTGTTCAGCTGCATGCAGACGCTGAGCCTCGGGGCCATCCAGAAAGGGGGCGATCCTGGAGGTGCAGCAAGGAGTGCAGGGGGCTTTTGCATGCACGATGTCTGCAAATGTGCAGAGAATGGAGGAGTCTATCTCCAACATGATCACCATCGTGTCGCAGGCGATGGCAACTGTAGGCTCTTCCATGGAAAGGATGGCCACCTGCATGAAGCAGCTAATGCACCACTCACAGGAGCACATGCTCTCTATGGAGAATAGATGGCAGAGGTTCATAGATGTCCTCTCTAGGAGGAATGTGAACATAGAACTGGGTCCTCATGGGCCCACTGCTGTGCAGCAAGTTGCTCTCCAGCTCCTTGAGAGAAGTGCAGGTGGCCCTTGAGAGGGATGACGGTGAGAGGGGACATGGAAGTGGGGGCTCCTCTCAAAGCGCTCACATGTCTCCCCCATTGCTTTCCCCTCAGTCAGAGCCCCACATACATCCTGGGATCGCAATGGTCAAGTCTACCCCTCACAGTCACAGGAGGAGTAGACTTTTGGCGGGGCCATCACAGGCTCCAAGACCCAGAGGACATCCACCAAAAGTGTCTATGCAGTCGTAGCAGGAAAGAGAGGAGGCTGCCACATGGGTAGCACCTCATAGAAGCACATGTAAGAGAAAGATGAAACACAAGTAGATTCACAAGGGTAAGCACTTGGGTGTTTTAATAACTGTTTGTGTGAAGTTTCCGTTAATGTGCTTCACAGATAAAAATTCTTATTTTCACCACTTTCATAAGAACATAAGAACATAAGAAATAGGAACAGGTGTAGGCCATACAGCCCCTCAAGCCTGCTCCGCCATTCAATAAGATCATGGCTGATCTGATCATGGACTCAGCTCCACTTCCCCGCCTGCTCCCCATAACCCCTTATCCCCTTATCGTTTAAGAAACTGTCTATTCAATGTCCCAGCTTCCATAGCTATCTGAGGCAGTGAATTCCACAGATTTACAACCCTTTGAGAGAAGAAATTTCTCCTCATCTCTGTTTTAAATGGGTGGCCCTTTATTCTAAGTTCATGCCCTCTAGTTCCAGTCTCCCCCATCAGTGGAAACATCCTCTCTGCATTCACCTTGTCAAGCCCCCTCATAATCTTATATGTTTCGATAAGATCACCTCTCATTCTTCTGAATTTCAATGAGTAGAGGCCCAACCTACTCAACCTTTCCTCACAAGTCAACCCCCTCATCCCCGGAATCAACCTAGTGAACCTTCTCTGAACTGCTTCCAAAGCAAGTATATCCTTTCGTAAATATAGAAACCAAAACTTTCATTCCAGGTGTGGCCTCACCAATACCTTATATAGCTGTAGCAAAACTTCTCTGCTTTTATACTCCATCCCCTTTGCAATAAAGGCCAAGATACCATTGGCCTTCCTGATCACTTGCTGCATCTGCATACTATCCTTTTGTGTTTCATGCACAAGTACCCTCAGGTCCCGCTGTACTGCGGCAGCTTGCAAACTTTCTCCATTTAAATAATAAGTTGCTCTTTGATTTTTTTCTGCCAAAGTGCATGACCTCACACTTTCCAACATTATACTCCATCAGCCAAATTTTTGCACACTCACTTAGCCTGTCTATGTCCTTTTGCTGATTTTTTGTGTCCTCCTCACACATTGCTTTTCTCCCATCTTTGTATCATCAGCAAACTTGGCTACGTTACACTCAGTCCCTTCTTCCAAGTCGTTAATATAGATTGTAAATAGTTGGGGTCCCAGCACTGATCCCTGCGGAACCCCACTAGTTACTGGTTGCCAACCAGAGAATGAACCATTTATCCCGAGTCTCTGTTTTCTGTTAGTTAGACAATCTTCTGTCCATGCTAATATTATTACCCCCAACCCCGTGAACTTTTATCTTGTATGCTCAGAGCCTTGCTGCTCATGCAGCACTAATCCTTGCTGCTGCGCTACATTGTGAAGGGCGCAGCAGACCATGACAATTCTGGAGACCCTGGCTGGTGAATACTGAAGGGCTCCTCCACATTTGTTAAGGCTGCTGAAGCGCATTTTCAGCATGCCTATTGTCTGCTCTGTGACATATCTGATGGAAATGTGGCTTTCATTTTATTTCTCCTCCGCCTGAATCATGAGCCATATCTTCAGTAGATAGCCCTTGTCTCCAAACAACCAGCCGGAAAGTCTGTTTGGAGGATCGAAGAACTGAGGGAGGGTCTACTGGCACAGGATGAAAGAGTCATGGCAACTGCTAGGGAATTTGGCACACACAGGCATGATGACCTTCTTATTGTTGCAGATGAGCTACACATTGAGAGAGTGGAAGCCCTTGCAGTTGACAAAGACTCCTGGTGATGATGGGGTGCCCTGATGGCCATATGTGAGCAGTTGATGACATCCTGCACCCGTGGGAAGCCAGCCAGAGCGACAAAGCCGAGTGCCCGCTCAGTAACGGTGGCTTCATCAGTGGCAAAGTTCACATAATTGGCTGACTTGTGAAACGTGGCATTAGTCACCTGGTTGATGCATCTGTGGGCAGTTGGGCAGCGAGATGCTGCAAGTGTCTGTGCAGAACCCTGGAAGGAGCCTGAGGTGAATACATTGAGAGCGCTGGTGACTTTGACAGCCCATGGTAAGGCATGTCCACCCACTCCTCTGGGCTGCAGTTCTTGCTCCAGCAACCTGGAAATGTCTGCAGTGACCTGGCACAACAGCCTGAGCCTCCTTTGGAACGGTTGCTCAGTCATGTTGAGGAGACTCATCCTCATAGTATACCCTGTGTTGGGGGTATCACCTCCTGTGCCGAGCAGCCCTGCACTGATGCCCTCTGTCCTGTGCAGCATCAGGTTGGTGGGTTTGTTGTTGATGATGTTGGTGGTGGGGCTCATCGAGGTCCGATTCTGAGGACCAAGGTGAGACAGTATAAACATCACCCATGCTGTATGTAATAGATGGCAGGTCATGTAGAGATGATAGAAGCAATCTGTCAATGGTGTGATGGGTTTTACCAATGAGGTGACAGTGGATCCTGACTTTGCTGAACACACTTGCAATCTCTGGAAAGTTAAATCTGTGCTAACAATGCATTCAGCAACTAGCATCTGCCTTACCCCAGTGTCAGGTGTGAGTATTTATTGTGCTTTCCATGCTGTGCACTAATGAGGTGCATCAATGGCCACTGAACTTTCACCTCAGGTTCACAGACCGTGGCTCCCGAGTTGCATGGTTCCTGTGGTCATTCAGGGAGATTTGAAAGGTAGGGTCTGACAAGTACCTAATAATCAGCTGAATTCATTTGGCTGCCTCCCCCGTGCTGGCAAACAGGCCCGAGGGAAAGGCGCATGGCAGTGAGATGATGTTGAGTTCTCAAGCAAGATATTTCAAATTTCCCTTTTGACCCGCCTCCAATCCCAGCCAAAGGCCGCCAGAAAGTTCCAGCCAGAGTTGCTGGATTAGAGAAGAGCCAAACACCATCAGAGTTGCTGCTGCCAGTGGCTATCCAGTGAATGCTGCTGGAAACAGCATGTTTGGACATCGAGTGAGGGCAGGGCTTGGCCATGATGTTCATCAGATTCAAAGTAGCTAACATGCTGTTGCACATGAGTAATGCCCACTTGGGTGAGATACTACATGAAACAATGTCGTGTAATAATGCCGTAACTGTCAAAATTAGCGCTCAGGAAATTTAGTTTAAGAAATTACAAAACCATTTTCGGCATTCAATTTTAATTTACACTGAATTAATCAAAATAACTGATTACAGTAATCATTGTGACATGTTTCAATACTTATTTATCAAAACACTTCATAAATGAAATACAAATTCAGTGTAGAAACTGTTCAAAAAATAGTTGTATCCTTTTTTTCCCCTCAACTGCATGAACAGATTTGCAATAGACAGCAGATGGCACAAAAAAATGGTGTCTCAACAAGTTGGACCAGAAAGCAGTAGGGTGCCAATTTATACTTGTGATTCTCCATATGGTGAGCTTGAAATTTCAGTTATGCTAACTGCGATGGCGCCAAATGAAGGCCAGGTGTTTTCTCTATGGAAGGGAAAATGAAAAAGGAGGAACTTCACTCCCAGCACTGATAGTAACAAATAATTGATACTAGATTGGCACTGATAGGTGCCTGCAGCTGGCTGTCTGCTTCACCTTACTGACTCAACATGGCGACTCTGGATGACCTAATTGAAGAGTGATTCAATCTTTAATTTCCATGTTTTCCCTGTGAGGTCACGTCTGTCCTACATTTGTCACCTTCCTCAAAAGCAACATCCAGAATGAGAACCCAATTATGGCTGCAAAACCGCTGTTAACTAAATGGTACTTTCTTGGCTAGTGCAGAGCAGAGGCTAGGTGCTTTCCTCCAAGAGTCAGGGGAATTTTGGAATGTAGGATTTTCTAACATCAGCAAGACCTTCACGTAAGATGACTACCACACTGTTGCATCTTGACAAGTTTGCTGCAGTTCTTTTTATATTGTATATAAAGTCAGCATTTGACCGAGTGTAGCATTAAAGAGCTCCAGTAAAATTGAAGTCAATAAGAATTAGGGGGAAAACTCTCTACTCACTGGACTCATACCTAGCACAAAGGAAGATGGTTGTCGTTGTTGGAGGTCATTCACCTCAGTCCCAGGACATTGCTGCAGGAGTTCCTCAGGGCAGTGTCCTAGGCCCAACTATCTTCAGCTGATCCATCAATGACCTTCCCTGCATCATAAGGTCAGAAGTGGGGATGTTCGCTGCTGACTGCACAGTGTTCAGTTCCATTCGCAATTCCTCAGATAATGAAGCAGTCCATGCCCACATGCAACAACATCTGGAGAATCTTTAAGGCTTGGGCTGATAACTGGCAAGTAACAGTTGAGTCACACAAATGCCAGGATATGACCATCTCCAACAAGAGAGAGTCTAACCATTCAAAGAAATGACCATTGCCAAATCCATGACCATCAACATCCTGGGGGTCACCATGGATCTGAAACTTAACTAGATCAGCCACAACATAAATACTGTAGCAACAAGAGCAGGTCAGAGGCTGGGTATTCTGCAGTGAGAGTCTCACCTCTTGACTCCCCAAAGCCTTGCCACCATCTACAATGCACAGGTCAGGAGTGAGATGGAATACTCTCCACTTGTCTGGATGAGGGGGAAAAGACTGTGTCCATTCCATTTCCTGCACTTCTGCTCTCACTCCTTCCCCTCTCTCCCAGAACCACAATAGCGTTCTCCTTGTCCTCACCTTTCACCGCACCAGCCTTCACATTGAACGGATCATTCTCCACCATTTCCGCCACCTCCAGCGTGATCCCACCACCAAACACATCTTCCCCTCTGCCCTCCTTTCAGCATTCCAAAGGGACTGCTCCCTCACTGACACACTGGCCCATTCATCAATCACCCTGAACAACCCATCCCCTTCCCACTGCACCTTCCTGTGCAAGCGCAGGAGATGCAACACCTGCCCTTTTACTTCCTTTCTTCCCACTGTCCGGGCCCCCAAGCACTCCTTCTAGGTGAAACAGCAACTTACTTATAATTCTTTCAATTTAGTGTATTATATTCGCTGTTCACGATGTGTTTCCTCTACACTGGGGAGACCAAACACAGATTGGGTGACCATGAGCTTCTGGTCACCTGTCACTTTAATTCTTCACTCCACTCCCACTCTGATCTCTCCTTCCTTGGCCTCTTACACTGTTCTAATGAAGCTCAACATAAGCTTGAGTAATAGCACCTCATCTTTCAGTTAGGCATTTTACAGTCTTCTGGAACTCAACATCGAGTTCAACAATTTCAGATCGTAAACCCTGTCCCTATTCATTTTTTCTCTTTTTTTCCCTTCTCTTTCCCACGGCAGCTGTTGATGATTCTGCCATTTCATTTACAACCTACCTAGACTCATCTTTTGTTTCTTAACTTGCCCCATTACCATCTCCTTTTGCCTTGCACCATCATCCCTTTTGTCTCTTAATCACTCCTGCCTTCCACCCTATCACAGTCCTTCCCTTTTGTTCTTTTCTCCCTCCCCCTTTTCCCTGCCCCTACACTTGCTTACAAATCTGTTACATCTCTAACTTTTTCCAGTTCTGACGAAGGGTCATTGACCTGAAACATTAACTCTGTTTTTCTCTCCACAGATGCTGCCTGACCTGCTAGTGTTTCCAGCATTTTCTGTTTTTATTATACAACTCCTGTCCAGTGTTGTCACTGACTCGTTACAGGCCAACACCGCTTTAGCTGCACACACTACTTTTAGTAGAAAATGCCTTACACACAATGTAGGTAAATGTACTTAACATCTACATTTATTTACACATCTACCACATGTGAAACTTTGCAGTCTTCCTTGTTCATTAAAGTTTGGAATTCTAGCATGAATTTACCAGGCACACGACATCTTAGTGCAGCTTCTAGGTTTTCATCCAGCAGTTGCAAGCAGTACTTTGGCTTCATCAGAGTGAATGTTGAGAACGTTGATTCACACAACAAGACACGCCAGCCCTACCCCTGCTCTCCATCAAGAATGCGGTAGGATTTAGCAGCTTCAGAGACTGAAGCCCTCTTAAGGCAGGTCCCTTGCTTAATAGTGTTACTTATGTAGGCAGTAAGGGATTGAATCAATAAGCCCCCTTCAAAAGCTCAACACCTGGATTACATGAGCCCACTGTACAAGAAATGCTAAGTCACAAATCTGTCAAATTTATTCTGCTACATATGAAAATACTGTGGTTTAAAAAACGAATTAAATTAGCTATAATTGACTGTTACAAAATTACTGAGGAGATTTCCTACTCATATAAATAATGATTATTATCTACCAGATACAATGATTACATTATTCAAGATTTTTAAAAGTTTGTGAATGTTACAAATTTCAGGTCTTCATTAGATACTCCCTTGTGTTCAGCATTGCCAGTAACTCATGTAACTGGGCCATGTGTCCCATAATATCTGGAAACTACTTTTACCATCCAGTATCTAGTCACCCAGAGGCTGTAACAAAAAGGCCCCTCATTGTGTGCACTGGATTCTGTGATCTCGCACATGCCCCATGTATGTTTTTACTATCTACTAACAAGCCAACTGAGGAACACGGTCATGAGACAAGGTCAATTGTAAACCAACAAACTGATTTATTTTACACAAACTATATGACTCGGCACTATACAGTTTACAGTAGAGTTAAATCTATTTCCTATCACTTCTTGTAACATCAGCAATAAAACATTATGCAAACTTTGTCCTTGATGTGGACCTGGCTTCATTTTACAAGTCAGTCTATGCTAAACTGATGGTGCCAATTTTAGAAAAAAATAGTTCTTTGCCTCTCCGACTGCTTCAAATTCAAACCTGTCAGCGGCATATGACACAGTATGGAAACATGGACTGCTTTTCCAGCTCTCCATCATTTTATCCTGCAGAACAAGGATCCATCTTCTCAATTCCATGCTTAGCAACTGACGCTTCTATGTGTATTCTGGCATCTAGAAGAGCAGATGTAGGACATTGAACAATGGACTCCCCACAGGGTCCTGTCCTGGCACCATTGTTTACAGCAGTGATCTGCCCGAAACAGAGTACTGCAAGTTTGTATACGCTGATGACATTGCCTTGGCCATGCAAAACACGAATCTGTCCATCGCCAGTGATTTACAGAGGACAGAGGCGGCTTCGGCCAAACCCACAAAAGACCGTCACCTCGATATTCCACCTCAACACCCATCAAGCAAACCAAGCTTTGAAAGTCTCCTTTTGTGGTGCAGAGGTAAAACCTGCCAAAAAAACCTCCTATTTAGGAATCACGCTTGATCGCACCCTGTCATATAGACAGCATCTCCAGAACCTTGGGAAGAAACTAAAGAGTAGGGTCAAGTTGATCCAAAAACTCGCCGGATCTATATGAGGAGCAGATGCTCCAACCCTCTGTATGGCAGCACTCGCCCTTGTGTACTCTACAGCGGAGTACTGCTCTCCAGCATGGTTATGAAGACCACATGTCAAATCCATTGATGTCCTGCTGAATTCTACGATGAGCGTTATCGACCTATTGCTTTTATCGACACCAACACCGTGGTTACCCGTGCTTGCAAACATCGCACCACAGCACCTAGTCCATAAATATTCAGTCTCCAGAGAATACAACTGCTACACCAGCAAAGACATGCTGATCCAGGCTGACTTGAGCAACCTTACCACCAACCCGTCTCAAATCTAGAAGGCCATTTTGGGCCGTCGCCGAAGCCCTTCAGTGATCTCCCCAGCCTTGATGACCGATGGTGAAATGCTTGGAAGAACAGCGACATATGGAATGGATTCCTTTTAGAGGACAGCACAGTACAACCTGAAGGATTAAACCTTCCTCGCAAAAAGTGGACAACCATTAACCACCTCAGAACTGGTCATGGTAGATGCTGCCACCTTTTCCATCGATGGAAGATTAAAGCATCCCCATCATGTGACTGTGGAGCTCCTAATCAAACCCTGGAGCACATTATTGAGCACTGCCCTCAGAGGAAATTTGCAGGCTACAAGATATCCACGCTGTTACACCGGAAGATTTGGCCTGGACATCCAACTTAGATATTGACATTTGATTTGCTTTGCTACCATACAAAAGAAGAAGAAGATTTAAACTTAGTGCAGACTCTGTTTTCCAGAGAGATTTGGTCAGACAAATCTAATCTCTGATCTTCCCCAACTCTGCCAAACAAAACTGATAGCTTGAATCAGAAAATTTCCCACCCACGTTGGTGCCTGTTCAATTAAGATTCCTGCTGTGCTCAATGAAAGGAAGTCATTCTAACATAACAGATGTGAATAGACTAATAAACACCTTTGTCTCAAAAATTGTATACGTGAAACACAATTCTGTTAGTCACTTCAGCTGGCCCTAATCAACATTCCCAAATAACTTGTGTGTTATGCGCTGATTTCAGTTCAATAGCTATACTATATATATCCTCCAATCCCTCCCAGGCTAAATAGGCAAACGTCTTGAAATGTGACACTGATAAACATTAAATAACTGCAAATGGCACTCTGTGCTAATATTTAAATAATAATTAAACATGAGTCAAAGTCTAAAACCTCCTGCATGTGCAGATTAAAAAATGTAGGATCCAAAGCTAAAGGCAGGACATATGTGCCTCCCTCAGCACAGTGTGAAAGTGTTGGACACAGGACTACCTTGCAGCACTGTCAGCAGTTTAAAAAAATGTTTGGAGATAATAACTTGTTCAACATCAAAGGAAAAGGACTCGGATGCAGATATACTGGCATTTCCTACACTTTCTGTTTTTATTCTCAGCATTGTTTTTTCTCCAAGCAAACCAAAAATGGAAAACTTATCTTTACTGGTAATTATTTTTGTAAACTATAAATATTTGCAGTGAAAACTCGGTAGGTGGATCAGGCTGTGGGAAGACTGTCATAGTCAAGGCCCTTGAGGTTTCCCCAAGAATTCTCTCAGATTAGCTATTAAGGAACTTCAAGGTGGACTGACTGATGACATCCTGGGACTGTACAAAGGAGGGCAGCAACTGGTGGATCAGTTTATTGAGCAGATGAATACGCGAGAAAGCTTGTTCTGTTAATTGTTGGGCGTCAATTTTAAAGTGCCAAGGATGTAATGGCCTTATCATAGCATCATAGAAGTTTACAGCATAGAAGGTGGCCACTTCAGCCCATCGTGCACTTGCCAGCCGACAAAGAACTATCCAGCCTAATCCCACTTTCCAACTCTTGGTCCGTGGCCCTGTAGGTTACGACACTTCAGGTGCAGATCCAAGAATTTTTAAAAATGTGGTGAGGCTTTCTGCCTCTACCACGCTTTCAGGCAGTGAGTTCCAGACTCCCATCATCCTCTGGGTGAAGACATTTCCCCTCATATCTCCTCTAAACCTCCCCCTAATTAGAAACATAGAAAAAACATAGGAAATAGGTGCAGGAGTAGGCCATTGGGCCCCTCGAGCCTGCACCACCATTCAATATGATCATGGCTGATCATGCAACTTCAGTACCCCACTCCTGCTTTCTCTCCATATCCCCTGACCCCTTTAGCCGTAAGGGCCACATCTAACTCCCTTTTGAATATATCTAACGAACTGGCCTCAACAACTTTCTGTGGCAGAGAATTCCACAGGTTCACAACTCCCTGAGTGAAGAAGTTTATCCTCATTACATTCAATCCATGCCCCCTGTTTGTGGACCCCTCTGCCAAGGGAAACAGGTCCTTCCTATCCACTCTATCCAGGCCCCTCATAATGTTATCATCATCATCATCATAGGCAGTCCCTCGGAATCGAGGAAGATTTGTTTCCGCTCCTAAAGTGAGTTCTTTGGTGGCTGAACAGTCCAATACGAGAGCCACAGATTCTGTCACAGGTGGGACAGATAGTCATTGAGGGAAGGGGTGGGGAGACTGGTTTGCCGCACGCTCTTTCCGCTGCCTGTGCTTGATTTCTGCATGCTCTCGGCGATGAGACTCAAGGTGCTCAGCGCCCTCTCGGATGCACTTCCTCCATTTAGGGCGGTCTTGGGCCAGGGACTCCCAGGTGTCAGTGGGGATGTCGCACTTTATGAGGGAGGCTTTGAGGGTGTCCATGTAGAGTTTCTGCTGCCCATCTTTAGCTCGTTTGCCATGAAGGAGCTCTGAGTAGAGCACTTGTTTTGTCTCGTGTCTGGCATACGAACTATGTGGCCTGCCCAGCGGAGCTGATCGAGTGTGGTCAGTGCTTCAATGCTGGGGATGTTAGCCTGGAAGAGGACGCTGATGTTGGTGCACCTGTCCTCCCAGGCGATTTGTAGGATCTTGCGGAGACATTGTTGGTAATATTTCTCCAGCAGCTTGAGGTGTCTGCTGTAAATGGTCCATGTCTCTGAGCCATACAGGAGGGCAGGTATTACTACAGCCCTGAAGACCATGAGCTTGGTGGCAGTTTTAAGGGCCTGATCTTCAAACACTCTTTTCCTCAGGTGGCTGAAGGCTGCACCAGCGCACTGGAGGCGGTGTTGGATCTTGTCGTCGATGCCTGCTCTTGTTAATAGGAGGCTCCCGAGATATGGGAAGTGGTCCACGTTGTCCAGGGCCGTGCCATGGATCTTGATGACTGGGGGGCAGTGCTGTGGGGTGAGGACAGGCTGGTGGAGGACCTTTGTCTTATGGATGTTTGGCGTAAGTGTAAAGTCCTGTCCCCTCAGTACAGTTTCACACGAGGCACATAGTGAAGTCAAGCTCACTCAGGACCTGCATCTTTATTACACAGCTCTCGAATGCCACACTTGCTTGAGACCTGTCCTTATATACCTGTCTGGGACAGGTATCCAGTGTCTTCTGCAATTGCACCCCTGGTGGTAAGGTATGCTGGTGGTTATAGGTCATATCTTATTACAGTCATGTATAACATGGTAAGATACAGTTGTGTACAGTAGTGTGAGATACATGACATCACCCTCCCCCAAGATTTTATTGTCTTTATAGGTTCAGTCTCTCAGGTGGTCTGCGCTCTCGCGTGGGGTGCCTTAGTTGTGGTTCAGTTGTTTTCCTTGGTGCCTGTTCTTCTTTGGGTGTGGTTGCTGATATCTTGCCTGGGCTGTCTGTTTTGTTTAATGTGATTGTTGGTGTCTCGCCTGGGCTGTCTGTTGGGATTGCCCTTTCCTCAGGTTCTTTCCTCTGTCTGTCCACCAGGCGTGGTGTGAGTTCCACATTGTAGTCTGCCTCTGGTTCAGCAGTGTTATTGGTGAATCTGCTTTTGACTTGGCCTACATGCCTCCAGCAGATTTGGCCATTGTCCATTTGTACTACCAGTAGCCTGTTTCCTTCCTTGCCTGTTACTGTCCCTGCAAGCCATTACGGACCCCTGCCATAATTTAGTACAAACACTTTGTCCCCTATCTCATTCCATCTCCACCTCGAATTTCGGTCATAGTACTCGGTCAGCTTACGGCGCTTTGCGGCAACGATTTCGTGCATGTCTGGGAGGATTAATGAGAGCCTTGTCTTTAAAGTCCTTTTCATCAACAGTTGCGCGGTGGGAACCCCAGTTAATGAATGCGGACGAGATCTGTATGCCAGCAGCAGTGACGACAGGCGACCCTGCAGCGTGGGACCTTGGATTTTAAGCATGCGTTGTTTAATGATTTGCACTGCTCGCTCCGCCTGGCCATTGGAGGTCAGCTTGAACGGTGCTGTCTTAATGTGATTCATGCCGTGGTCAATTATAAAATCTTGGAATTCTGCACTGGTGAAGCACGGACCATTATCACTGACCAATATGTCAGGGATTCCGTGCATTGCAAACATGGTTGCGAGGCTCTCCACAGTGGTGGAGGTGATGCTCGAGTTTAAATTGGTGCATTTTGCCCATGAATGGGCCCACATAGTCTACGTGCACCCACGACCACGGTTTGGTGGGCCAAAGCCAGGGGCTCAGGGGAGCCTCCCTGCGGGCATTACTAAGTTGGGCACTAATGGTTCACCTTCGGATGCAGAGCTCGAAGTCCGCGTCAATGCCAGGCCACCAGACGTGGGATCTGGCTAAGACCTTCATGAGAATGATCCCCGGGTGCTCGCGATGGAGCTCCCGGACAAATGCCTCTCTGCCTCGCAGAGGCATAACTACTCGGCTGCCCCACATCAGGCAGTCTGTTTGTAGTGATAGCTCATGCATGCGCCTGTGAAAGGGTTTTAATTCCTCGGGGCAGGCATCGTGAGCTTCTGCCCAGTCACCGGTTAGGAAAGATCTTTTTACAAAGGATAACGTGGGGTCGCTGGCTGTCCAGGCTCTGATTTGGCGAGCCGTCATGGGCGAACCTGTGGACACAAAGGCATTGATTGCCATGACTATCTCACAGTCCTGTTCGTCAGACCCTTCTGTGGTCGCCAGGGGTAGCCTGGTCCGTGCCTTATGGTGTAGTCGTAAGACGCCAGCATGAGTGCCCACCGTTGAATGCGCGCCGAGGCGTTGGTGTTTATTGCCTTGCTCTCGGATAGGAGCGACGTGAGAGGCTTGTGGTTGGTTTCTAACGTGAACTTGGCCCCAAAAAGGTATTGGTGCATCTTTTTGACACCGTACACGCACGCGAGCACCTCCTTCTCCACCATTCCGTACCCACGCTCCGCCCGCGAAAGTGACCTGAAGCTATGGGTTGTAATTTACCCGCACTATTGACATGTTGTAAAACGCACCCGATCCCGTATGCTGACGCATCACATGTAAGAACTAGTTTTTACCTGGATCAAACAAAGCCAAAAGACTGTTGGAACACAGAAGGTTGCGTGCCTTATTGAAGGCGCGTTCCTGGGTGTCCCCCCAAAACCAATCGCACCTCTTTCTGAGTAGCACGTGGAGGGGCTCCAGCATTGTGCTTAAGTTCTGCATAAAGTTCCAAAAGTAATTGAGCAGCCCGAGAAAGGCGCACAGTTCTGAGACATTCCGGGGCCTGGGTGCCAGGCGAATTGCTTCTGTTTTGGACTCTGTTGGGCGGATTCCATCAACGGCAATCCTTCTGCCCAAAAATTCAATCTCGGGTGCGAGAAACAAACACTTGGAACTCTTAGGCTTACCCGATCCAACTGCTTTAGTACTTCATCCAAATTGAGGAGATGGGAGTCGGTGTCCCTGCCCATGATAAGTATGTCGTCTTGAAATACAACTCACCGGGGATGGACTTGAGCAGACTCTCCATGTTGCGCTGGAATATGGCAGCTGCCGACCTGATGCCGAATGGGCATCGATTGTACATGAAAAGGCCTCGATGTGTGTTGATGGTGGTGAGTAGCTTGGACTCCTCGGTCAATTCTTGCGTCATATACGCATATGTGAGATCTAGTTTTGAGAAAAGTTTACCTCCAGCCAATGTAGCAAATAATTCCTCCACTCTGGGCAGCGGGTTTTGGTCCTGTAGGGAGACTCTCTTTATGGTAGATTTGCAGTCCCCACAGATTCGTACGGATCCATCAGGCTTCATGACTGGGATGATGGGATTTGTCCAGTCGCTAAATTCCACGGGTGATATAATGCCTTCCCGCAGAAGCCTGTCTAATTTATGTTCAACCTTTTCCCTCATCACATAGGGTACAGCTCTAGCCTTGTGATGGACCGGTCTAGCATCCTGTGTGATGTAGATTTTGACTTTAGCCCCTTTGAAGGTGCCCACACCTGGTTGAAAGAGATGTTCAAATCGCTTTAGAACTGTTGAGCAGGAGGTCCGTTCTTCTGACGATATGGCATGAACATCATCCCATTTCCAGTTTAGTTTTGCCAGCCAGCTTCTCCCCAGCAGTGCTGGGAGATCTCCGGGGGACAATCCACAGGGGAAGTCGGTTCACTGTCCCTTTGTGTGTGACTGAGAGCATGGCGCTGCCGAGGACTGGGACGATTTCTTTGGTATCGGTCCTTACTTTGGTATCGATCCTTGTGAGTTTTGGTCTGTCTCTTTTGTGCGGCCACAGCTGTTCAAATTGTTGAGCGCTCATGAGAGATTGACTCACTCCCGTATCCAGCTCCATGTTGACGGGTATCCCGTTGAGTAGGACCCTCATCATTATTGGAGGCATCTTGTTATAGGAGCAGTGGCCATTGATCGTGTTGACCCGCTGTACATCGGTGCCCTGGGTACTGTCCCCACCGTCTTCTGGTCCGCTTTCCGACCCATCCGATTCGTATACCAGCCGAGCTGCCATTTTTTTGCACATGTGAGCCAGATGCCCTGTATAGTCGCAGTTTCTGAAAACAGCATGCTGAAATCGACAACCCTTGATGAGTGCCTTCCCCCACATCTCCAGCACAGACCGCTTCCATTGTTTCCAAAGAATGAGCTGCGTCTGGCTGATCTCTCTTAAGCTTCTCTTAGTTTGTAGTTGATTGCTCGCATTGTGGGTTGATGAGGTGTGAACAGCCGTTCATGTGGCCCTTGATGGCTTCTGGCACCACTGCCTGCTGTTGAGGGCCTGCTCTCCTGCCTTTGTCTGTGTGTGGGGGTAGCAGCTTGTTTCACTGTGTGAACCCCTTGTTCCGATGTTTCATTAGTTGTCATACCCGCAGTGTAGATCAACCTCGTTTCTTCTTCTCCTGCCAAGAATGTCTGTGCAACCAGTGCTGCTGCCTCTAGGGTCAAGTCCTTGGTTTCTATGAGCTTTCGGAATATGCCTGCGTGGCCTATTCCTTCAATGAAAAAGTCTCTCAGTACTTCTCTCCTTAGTTCATCTGAGAACTCAAATAAGCTAGCCAACCTCCGAGGTTCTGCCACAAAGTCGGGTATGCTCTGGCCCACACAGCGTCTGTGGTTGTAGAAACTGTGTCTGACCATGTGTAGGCTACTCGCTGGCTTCAGGTAGTCTCTTACCAGTGTGATCAACTCTTCAAACGACTTGCTTGCTGGTTTCTCAGGTGCCAGCAGGTCCTTCATTGAAGCGTATGTTTTCGAGCCACAGCTGGTCAAGAGATGGGCTCTTCTCTTGTCTGCCTTGTCGTCGCCTAACCAATCCTTGGTTACAAAGCTTTACTGGAGCCGTTCTATAAAGTCCTCCCAATTGTCTCCAGCATTGTATTTTTCATTTGAGCCATTGTTCGCCATTCTGTGGATTCTGTAATCCTGTAACTCGTCGCCACTGTAAAGTCCTGTCCCCTCAGTACAGATTCACACGAGGCATGTAGTGAAGTCAAGGTCACTCAGGACCTGCACTTTTATTACACAGCTGTCGAATGCCACACTTGCTTGAGACCTGTCCTTATATACCTGTCTGGGACAGGTATCCAGTGTCACCTGCAAGTGCACCCCTGGTGGTAAGGTATGCTGGTGGTTACAGGTCATATCTTACTACAATCATGTATAGCATGGTAAGATACAGTTGTGTACAGTAGTGTGAGATACATGACAGTAAGGCCCATGCTTTCGTATGCCTCAGTAAATACGTCGACTATGTCCTGGAGTTCAGCCACTGTTGTGCGCAGACGCAGGCATCATCCGTGTACTGTAGCTCGACGACAGAGGTTAGGGTGGTTTTGGACCTGGCCTGGAGATGCCGAAGTGTGAACAGGTTCCCACCGGTTCTGTAGTTTAGTTCCACTGCAGTGGGGAGCTTGTTGACTGTGAGCTGGAGCATGGCGGCGAGGAAGATTGAGAAGAGGGTTGGGGCGATGACGCAGCCCTGTTTGACCCTGGTCTGGACGTGGATTGGGTCTGTGATGGATCCGTTGGTAAGGATCACGGCCTGCATGTCATCGTGAAGCAGATGGAGGATGGTGACGAACTTTTGGGTGCATCCGAAACAGAGGAGGACGCTCCATCGACTCTCGCGGTTGACAGTGTCAAAGGCCTTTGTAAGGTCAAAGAAGCAATGTATAAGAGCTGGTGCTGTTCTCTGCATTTTTCCTGCAGCTGTTGCGCTGTAAAAATTATGTCCGTTGTGCCCCGGTGGGGATGAAATCCGCACTGTGATTCTGGGAGGAGCTCCTTGGTCAAGGGAAGAAGATGGTTGAGGAGGATTCTAGCGACGACATTCCCAGTGGCTGACAGTGGGGAGATACCTCTGTCGTTGCCGCAGTCGGACTTGTCCCTTTTTTTAAAGATGGTCACAATCACTGCATCTCTCAGATCTCCCGGCATGCTCTTCTCCCTTCAGATGAGAGAGATGAGGATGTGTATTCGCGCCAGCAGTGTCTCTCCACCATACTTCAGTGCCTCAGCAGGGATTCCATCCGCACCCGAAGCCTTGTTGTTTTTAAGCTGCCTAGTGGCTTTTTCTACTTCGTGCAGACTACGGGTCTTACTGAGGTGGTGACGGGTATCATGCTGCGGGATGGATTTGAGAACACTCGAGTTAAAGGCAGAGTTTTGATTGAGGAGATCTTCAAAGTGCTCCTTCCAGTGGGCCCTGACTGCCTCGGTGTCCTTGATGATTATTTCCCCGTTCTTGGCCAGCAGTGGGGTGGGGCCTTGGATGTTTGGCCCATAGGTGGCCTTGACGGTGATGAAGAATCCTTGCACATCATGGTTGTCGGCCAGCTGCTGTATCTCCTGTGCTTTCTCCATCCACCGCCTGTTCTTTAGGTCCCGGGTTTTTGTTGGACCTCAGCCTTGAGCCGCCTGTAATGCTGCTTTGCTGCTCCGGAGTTGGGTTGTTGCTTAAGGCTCAGAAATGCCTTGCGTTTACGATCTAGTAGCTCCTGGATCTCCTGATTATTCTCATCAAACCAATCCTAGTGTTTCCTGGTTGAGTGACCGAGCGTCTCTTTGCAGGCACTGATTATGGAAGGCTGGAAAGCAGACCAAGCGCTGTGGGCATTCTGCATCTCGGGGTCGTCAAGGCACGCCAGGTTAGCTGTGACGTGTATAGGGCACTCTTAGCTGGGTCCTTAAGTGCTCTGCCTGTGGTAGCCGGTGTGCAATTTCCACCCCATGTTAAAAGAACTCACTCACAGGCATCTTCCACTCCGTTAGCATGAAATTCGGGACCTGGAACGTCAGGACCCTCATGGACAACCCCAACAACGACAGGCCGGAATGCCGCACCACCTTAGTTGCCCGGGAACTTAGAGGCTTTGATATCGACATCGCCGCCTTAACCGAGACCCAGCGGGCAGGGGAAGGCCAGCTCAAGGAACAAGGTGAAGGTTACATCTTCTTCTGGAAAGGGAAACCAGAGGCAGAACGCTGCCTCCACAGAGTCGGCGTCGCCATCAAAACCGAGCTGGTTGACCACCTCAAAGACTCCCCCTGCGGGGCTAACGAACGCCTCATGACTCTTCGGCTCACCCTATCCCGGAACCAGTGCGCCACAGTCATCAATGCATATGCCCCAACACTCGATGCAATTGATGAGGCCAAAGAGGATTTTTACTCCAAGCTCGAAAAATCCCTGGCCTGCATCCCCGCGGACGACAAATTGATCCTCCTCGGTGACTTCAACTCCAGTGTTGGCAAGGACAGACCTCTGGGGAGGTTTGAACGGCAGATAGGCAAAGCCAACTCCAGCGGTACCCTACTCCTGGCAAAATGTCTAGAGCACCAACTTCTCATCACTTGTTATAAAAATACATTTTTAAGACAGAACGCATTTGTTTTAAAAAAAAGCAAAATACACACTAATATCATACCTTCTTGCGCTCACATCCCGTACATGAGTTCTGCCAGAGGGACAAATACAAGGCATCACGGCAACACCCTCGCTCCAAGCACTGGCACCTGCTCAACTATGTCGTCATTCAAGCCAGGGATTGCAAGGATGTGCGCATCATCTGCACTATGACAGGAGCCGATGACTGCTGGACGGACCACCGCCTATTCCGATCCATCATCGACATCAACATAGCCCCAAAACAGAGGGGGCAGCAGAAGCAGTGCCACAAAAAAGTCAATGCTGGAGCACTTAAGGATTATTTTATACACCTCAATCAGGTCTCACCTCAGCCTCCTCTGTTCCAAAGAAGAGACCCAGCATCTCCAATCTTTCCTCATAGCCAAAATTCTCCAGTCCAGGCAACATTCTTGTAAATCTTCTCTGCACCCTTTCAAGTGCAATCACATCTTTCCTGTAATGTGGTGACCAGATCTGCACACAGTACTCCAGCTGCGGCCAAACCAGTGTTTTATACAGTTGAAGCATAATCTCCTGTTATGTATTGATGCCTGGGGTCACCAGACACCAGAGGGCATGACTGTCGGAGGTCATCGGGCTATATGCGCGGTGCGTGGTCACAGGTGTATATAAACACGGGTACTATGTCACGCGGGTACTTTGGGCATGAATAAAGATGGATCAGTTTTACACCTGACACAGTTTATAGTAACAAGACTCTTGAGTCATTACATTTGGCGACGAAGTAAATTAAGAAACTTCGCATGTACAATGGGCACTATTGGAATTCTTCATGAATTCGTGGATGGCGACGATTGGGCGCATTTTGTTGACCGCCTGGATAATATTTTGTGGTCAACAAAATGGAGGGAGAGGCTAATGTAGTTTGGCACAGGGTGGTTTTCCTCACTGTTTGTGGTCCAAAAATTTATGGCCTCATAAAGAATCTTCTCTCGCCTTTACGTCCAACGGACATAGAGTACGAGGATTTGTGTGTTTTGATGTGTGACCATCTTAAGCCAAAAGAGGGGATCATCATCTCACGCTATCACTAGTATGCGCATGTTCGTGCTGAGGGCCAGGATGTGTTGGGATTCGTTGACAACCTACGACATCTTGCTGAGCCGTGTAAGTTCGGGAACATGTTGGAAGACATGTTCAGAGATTTCTTCGTAATAGATATCAACCACGATGTGATTCTTTGGAAGTTATTGGCCAAAGAGAAACTGGATTTGAAAAAGGCCATCATGACTGCCCAGGAATGCATGACGACTGATAATAATTTGAGGCAGATATCATCGAAGAGTCAGAGCTCCACTGTAAACAAGATTATGTCGTCTTTGGCAGAGCTGCTTATGGCAGGGCCTACTTGACTGTTTATGTGAGACCTGTAGCCGCTCAGAGTCCGCCAACTGGTATGAATCAGATTTCACCCTGTTGGTGTTGTGGGGGCAATCATCAGCCTCATCAGTGTCGGTTTAAACAATACTCCTGTAATGGCTGTTCGAAAGTGGGCACATCTTCAGAAAATGTGCCCACAACTGAGTAAGCATGCTGCTGCTCATCACATTGTTGATGATGACCTGTCCAGTGCTGGCCCAGATACACAATCCGAGGAGGAAGTGTATGGTCTGTATTCGTTCTCGGCAAAGAGCCAGCCGATAATTATTAATGTGAAGCTGACTGGTGTGCCTGTATCAATGGAGCTGGACATGGGTGCGAGTCAGTCAATAATGAGCCAAAGGACATTTGACAAGCTGTGGGACACCGAGGCGGTGAAGCCTAAGCTGAGTCCAGTCAATGCTAAGTTGCGTACTTACACTAAGGAACTCATACCAGTGATTGGCAATGCAGTAGTCAAGGTGATTCAAGATCTACCATTATGGATCGTTCCAGATAATGTCCAACACTGTTCGTCAGGAATTGGCTCGAGAAAATCAAGCTGAACTGGAATGATATCAAAGCATTGTCCTCGGTGGATGACACTTCGTGTGCTCAAATGTTGAAGAAGTTTCCTTCTTTGTTTGAAACGGGCATTGGTAAATTTACTGGAGCCAAGGTGCAAATTCACCTGGATTTTGATGCAAGGTTTGTTTATCATAAAGCTCGGTCTGTTCCTTACATGATGAGGGAGAAGGTTGAAATTAAGCTTGACAGACTCCAATTGTTGTGTATTTGTAAAGCATGCACTCCCATGTTCCACCACCAGTGAGTGCACCACCTGAAGTCCCAAGGGATCGCAGCACTGTATATAAGCCGGCCCCTAAGGCCTGTTCCTCACTCTGGAGTGTCTTAATAAAGACTGAAGTCACTGTTAGTTTAACCTCCCTGTGTGCAGTCTCATCTGTGTTAGGAACACAATAACTGGCGACGAGTATACGAATCCAACGCAAAGATGCAGCAAACTGTAGGCATCCTGGAGAAGTTCTCAGAGGGTGAGGACTGGGAAGCCTATGTTGAACGGCTAGACCAGTACTTTGTAGCCAACGAGCTGAATGGAGAAGGAAGCGCTGCAAAAAGGAGAGCGCTCCTCCTCACGGTCTGTGGGGCACCGACCTACAGCCTCATGAAGAATCTTCTGGCTCCGGTGAAACCCACAGATAAGTCGTATGAGGAGCTGTGTACACTGGTTCAGGAGCATCTTAACCCAAGGGAGAGCGTGCTGATGGCGAGGTATCGGTTCTACATGTGCCAGCGATCTGAAGGTCAGGAAGTGGCGAGCTACGTTGCCGAGCTAAGGCGACTTGCAGGACAATGTGAGCTTGATGGCTACCTGGAGCAAATGCTCAGGGACTTTTTTTGTACTGGGCATTGGCCACAAGACCATCCTACGAAAACTTTTGACTGTAGAGACACCGACCCTCGGTAAGACTATTGCGATAGCACAGGCATTTATGTCCACCAGTGAAAACACCAAAGAAATCTCTCAGCACAAAGTGCTAGCAATGTTCATAAATTAACTGGAACTGTGTTTGCGAGCAGAAATGTACAGGGCAGAAGCCACGAGTCTGCAACTGCCAGCAGGCCTCAGGTGACCCAAATAACTCAGAGTCCGCAACAAAGGATGAATGCAAGGCAATTCACACCTTGTTGGCATTGTGGAGGCTTCCATTCAGCCTATTCATGCCACTTCAAAGGGTATGTTTGCAAGAGCTGTGGAACAATGGAGCACCTCCAACGAGCTTGCAGACGAGAGTTGCAAGCTCTGAAAAACCTGCTAACCACCACGTGGCAGAGGAAGATCAGTCCATGGTGGATCAAAGCAATTTTGAGCCTCAGAGAGAGGAGGCGGATGCCGAAGTACACGGGGTGCACACATTTTCGACGAAATGTCCACCTATAATGCAAATCGTAAAATTGAATGGATTACCCGTAGCCATGGAACTGGATGCTGGCGCTGGCCAATCCATCATGAGTAAAAAGCTGTTTGAGAGACTGTGGTGCAACAAGGCACTCAGACTCGCCCTGAGCCCCATCAACACGAAACTGAGAACGTACACCAAAGAGCTTATCACTGTCCTGGGCAGCGCCATGGTCAAAGTCACCTATGAGGGCACGGTGCACGAACTGCCACTCTGGATTGTCCTGGGCAATGGCCCCATACTGCTTGGAATGAGCTGGCTGGGCAAAATCCGTTGGACGGGGATGACATCTGAGCGCTATCACATGTCGATGAGGCCTCATGTACCCAGGTTCTTAATAAATTTCCTTCCCTTTTTGAACCAGGCATTGGAAACTTTTCCGAAGCGAAGGTGCAGATCCACTTGGTCCCAGAGGCACGACCTGTCATGTATGTAACCTTCATGTAACTGTAACCTTCATAACAACACTGCACACTGTATCCACCTAAGAAATGCACACTTTGACCGCAGTGGGTGAACTTGTGGGAGACACGCCTCACCTGGTCATACAGGTATACAAAGGGAGGTCACACGCAGGGTCATCACTTCTTGGTCCTGTGAATAAAGGTTCAGGTCACAGAGTGACCTTGTCTGCAGAATGTGCCTCGTGTGAATTTATAGTCGTGTGTAAGGAGACGAGAAACGGGAATCAACGACTCACGAGAATGGCCACAGGTAGCACAGAGGAACGGTACTGTGCTGGTGAGGACTGGGACGATTTCGTTGAGAGGCTCCAGCAGAGCTTTGTCATGAAGTACTGGTTGGAGAGGCAGCGGCTGCCAAGCGAAGAGCGCATCTACTGACCAGCTGTGGACCTAAGATGTACGCGCTGATGAAAGACCTGCTCGCACCCGAGAAGCCGGCAGACAAAACCTTTGAAGAGCTCAGCAAACTGATCGGTGAGCACCTCAAACTGGCGAGCAGTGTAAACATGGCCCGACACTGATTCTATACACACCGACGTCGGGAAGAACAGAGCATACCGGACTTCGCTGCGGACTTTCGGCGCTTGGCCAGCCTCTGTAAGTTCACAGACGCCTGCAGGGGGGAGATGTTAAGGGATTTCTTTATTGAGGGCATTGGTCATGCCGGGATTTTCAGAAAGCTAATTGAGACCAAGGACTTGACCTTGGAAGCGGGGGCATTGATGGCTCAGACCTTCATGGCGGGGGAGGAGGAAACCAAAATATACGTGCGCAACTCTGCTTCCAACATAGCGAGGGATCAGGGAGTTAACATTGTAAATGCGACTCAGAACCCCGCAGGCAGGCAAGGGCAATTCGACACCACCCAGGCAGCAATAGACTCTAGCGTAGGTCCTCAACAGAGACAATGGCAGGTTGAATGGACATTTACGCCATCACGGTGGACAATGCTTCCCGGGATGGAGCCATTGACACCCATTAACAGAGTGCTCAAGAGTTATCAAAGAGACAATCAGAGAGGAATGCCTGGTAACAGCCCTTTTGTTCACAACGATCTCAGCTCATGCTGGAGGTGCGGGGGCAGAAATGCTGCAAAAAACCTGTAGCTTTCAACAATTTATCTGTAGAAATTGTAACTTCAGTGGACATTGAGCCAGAATGTGCAGGAAGCCCGCAGCGAGGTTAATTTACGAGGCAGATGACCAGAAGAGGGGTCTGCAAGGCAGGTTGATGCTTGGGACAAAGCAATGGACACTGAAGTTCAGCTGGTTCATGTGACAAACATCCACAGCTCATATACCAAAACGCCACCTATGCTGATGAAAGTCCTATTAAACAGCATCCAGGTACGCATGGAGCTGGACACAGGGGCCAGCCAGTCACTTATGAGTGTCCAACAATTCGCGAAACTATGGCCACTCAGAGCTAGCAGACTCAAACTAGAATGCATTGACATGCAACTACGGACGTACACCAAAGAGATCATCCCAGTGCTAGGCAGTGCAATGTTGGTGGTCACACATAATGGATCAAAGAACCGGCTGCCACTCTGGATTGTCCCGGGAAATGGTCCCGCGCTTTTGGGGAGGAGCTGGCTAGCCGAGTTGAACTGGAAATGGGGGATGTGCACACCATTTCATCTGTGGAGCCTAGTTCATGCTCACAGGTCCTACAGAAATTTGAGTCACTATTTCAACCTGGTGTCGGGACTTTCAAAGGTACCAAAGTAGTGATACGCATCACCCCGGACGCCAGACCAGTGCACCACAAAACCAGAGCTGTGCAGTATGTGATGCGGGAGAAAATTGAGAGTGAGTTGGACAGGTTGCTAAGAGAGAGCATAATTTTGCCCGTTGAATTCAGCGACTGGGCAAGCCCCATCGTCCCTGTCCTAAAAACGGATGGCTCGGTCAGGATCTGTGGCGACTACAAGGCCACTATCAACTGAGTGTCACCACAAGACCAATACCCGCTTCCGAGAGCGGAGGATCTTTTTGCCACACAGGCAGGCGGCAAGCTGTTCACCAAGTTGGACCTCACTTCAGCCTACATGACCCAGGAACTGGCCGAAGAATCCAAGCTACTGACCACCATCACCACGCACAAGGAGCTGTTTGTCTACAACAGGTGTCCATTTGGCATTCAATCAGCGGCCGCGGTCTTTCAAATGAACATGGAAAGCCTGCTCAAGTCCATCCCTGGAACAATCGTATTTCAGGACGACATTCTTATCACGGGTTGAGACACCGAGGAACACCTCCACAACCTGGAGGAGGTGCTACGCCGACTGGACCGGGTATGCCTGCGACTAAAGAAGTCCAAGTGTGTGTTTTTGGCCCCAGAGGTCGAGTTTTTGGGCAGGAGGGTTGCTGCAGATGGGATCCGGCCTACCGAATCCAAAACAGAGGCGATTCGTCGTGTGCCAAGGCCCGGCAACACATCGGAGTTGCGTTCATTTCTGGGACTCTTGAACTATTTCGGGAACTTTCTGCCGAACTTAAGCATGTTGTTGGAGCCGCAACACATGCTCCTGCGTAAGGGTTGCGATTGGTTTTGGGGGGACTGTCAGGAACGGGCTTTCAATCGGGCGCGGAACCTGCTTTGTTCTAATAAGCTGTTGACTCTGTACAACCCCTGTAAGAAATTGGTTTTGACATGTGATGCATCATCCTATGGGGTTGAGTGTGTGTTGCAGCAGTGTAATGATGAGGGCCAACTCCAACCGGTGGCTTATGCCTCCAGGTCGCTCTCCCAAGCAGAACGGGGACATGGGATGTTTGAAAAGGAAGCACTTGCATGTGTCTACAGGGTGAAAAAGATGCACCAGTACCTTTTTGGCAGAAGGTTCGAGTTAGAAACGGACCACAAGCCGTTAACATCCCTGTTGTCAGACAGCAAAGCTGTCAATGCCAATGCATCAGCTCGCATACAGCGATGGGCTCTCACACTGGCTGCATATGACTACACCATACGGCACCGGCCAGGCACCGAAAATTGCGCTGATGCACTCAGCAGGCTTCCACTGGCAGCGGAGCAAAGCGCTGAGATGGTCATGGCCGTTGAAGCCTTTGACAGCGCAGGCTCCCCCATCACAGCCCGCCAGATCAAAATCTGGACCAACAGAGATCCCCTCTTATCCTTGATTAAGAAAAGTGTCCTGACTGGGGATTGGGCGCCCGCACACAGAGCATGCCCCGAGGAGGTCAGACCATTTCACAGACGGATGGATGAGATCTCCATCCAAGCCGACTGCCTAGGTAGTCATGCCAAAGAAGGGAAGAGAAGCATTCATCAGGGAACTCCACAGCGAGCACCCAGACATCGTACTAATGAAGGCCATTGCCCGGTCACATGAATGGTGGCCGGGAATTGACTCAGACCTGGAACACTATGTTCGCAGGTGCACGACGTGTGCCCAGCTGGGCAATGCCCCCAGGGAGGCCCCACTCAGCCCGTGGCCCAGGCCCACCAGGCCATGGTCACGTATACATGTAGACTACGTGGGCCCGTTCATGGGAAAAAAGTTCCTCATTGTTGTTGATGCGCACTCGAAATGGATCGAGTGCATCATATTGAATTCATGCACGACATCCACCACTGTGGAGAGTCTGTATGCGGTCTTTGCGACCCATGGCTTGCCGGACATCCTGGTTAGCAACAACGGCCCGTGTTTCACTCGCTATGAATTCTGGGAGTTCATGTTGGGTAATGGCGTCAAACATGTCAGGATGGCACCGTTCAAGCCGGCTTCCAATGGCCAGGCGGAAGGTGCGGTCCAAATCATAAAACAGGGCATGCTCCGGATTCAAGGACCCTCCCTTCAATGTCGCCTATCGCGCCTCCTGCTGGCCTATAGGTCCCGATTGCATTCGCTCACGGGAGTCCCGCCCGTGGAACTACTCATGAAACGTACACTTAAAACCCAGCTGTCCCTCATTCATCCAGTCCTGTCAGACATTGTTGAGGGCAAGCGCCAGTCCCAAAATGAGTGCCATGACCATAACTCAAAGGCGAGATGTATAGAAATCGATAATCCTGTATTTGTTCTTAATCACACTTTGGGGCCCAAGTGGCTTGAGGGTACTGTAATTGGCAAAGAGGGGAATAGGGTCATCGTGGTCAGACTTAACAATGGACAGATATGTCGCAAGCATCTGGACCAAGTTAAAAAAAGGTTCAGCATGGACACTGAGGAACCTGAGGAAGATCATGAAATGTTGCCCACACCACCGCCAGTGAACGAGCAACAAGAACATTCAGCAGCATGCACAGTCCCTGCGGCCAGCCCGGACAAGCCGGAATCACCACAGGTGACAGAGACGCATGCCAAGGCTCAACAACCAGAGCCCCAACTGCGGCGCTCCACGAGAGAGCGTCGACCGCCTGAAAGACTTAATCTTTGACCCCATAAGACGTTGGGCGGGAGTGGGGGGGGGAGGTGATGTCATGTATGTAACCTTCATGTAACTGTAACCTTCAGAACAACACTGCACACTGTGTACACCTAAGAAATGCACACGTTGACCACAGGGGTGAACTTGTGGGAGACACTCCTCACCTGGTCATCTAGGTATATAAAGGGAGGTCCCACGAAGGGTCATCACTTCTTGGTCCTGTGAATAAAGGTCCAGGTCACAGAGTGACCATGTCTGCAGAATGTGCCTCGTGTGAATTTATAGAAGTGTGTCAGGATATTACACGGCCCATTAACCATCAGGCACGAGCGGTACCTCACATGATGAGGGAGATAGTGGAAATCGAGCTGGACAGGCTGCAACGCGAGGGCATCATCTCCCCAGTGGAATTCAGCGAGTGGGCCAGCCCAATTGTTCCAGTACTCAAATGTGATGGCACGGTCAGGATTTGCAGCGATTATAAAGTAACTATTAATCATTTCTCGCGACAGGACCAATACCCACTACCTAAGGCAGACGACCTATTTGCGACGCTGGCAGGAGGCAAGACGTTCACCAAGCTCGACCTGACTTCGGCTTACATGATGCAGGAGCTGGAGGAGTCTTCCAAGGGACTCACCTGCATTAACACGCACAAGGGACTGTTCATCTACAACAGATGCCCGTTTGGAATTCGGTCGGCTGCAGCAATCTTCCAGAGAAACATGAAGAGCCTACTCAAGTTGGTACCACGCACGGTGGTTTTTCAGGACGACATATTGGTCACGGGTCGGGACAAAACCTGGAGGAGGGCCTCCAGCAACTGGATCGCGTAGGGCTGCGGCTGAAGAGGTCGAAATGCGTCTTCATGGCAACAGAAGTGGAGTTTATGGGGAGAAAGATCGTGGCGGACGGCATTCGGCCCACAGATGCCAAGACAGAGGCTATCAGGAACACACCCAGGCCACAGAACGTCACGGAGCTGCGGTCATTCCTGGGACTCCTCAACTATTTTGGTAACTTCCTACTGGGGTTAAGCACCCTCTTAGAGCCCCTACGTGTGTTATTGCGCAAAGGTGAGAACTGGGTATGGGGAAAAAAACAATTAATTACTTTTGAGAAAGCCAGAAACATTTTATGCTCCAACAAGCTGCTTGTATTGTATAACCCGTGTAAAAGATTGTGCTAGCATGTGATGCGTCGTCGTACGGAGTCGGGTGTGTATTACAACAAGCTAATGTTGCGGGGAAGTTGCAACCTGTCGCCTAATCCTCCAGGAGCTTGCCTGAGGCTGAAAGGGCCTACAGCATGATTGAGAAAGAGGCAATAGCATGTGTGTTCGGGGTAAAGAAAATGCATCAGTACCTACTTAGCCTCAAATTTGAGCTGGAAATCGATCAAGCCCCTCATATCCCTGTTCGCTGAAAACAAGGGGATAAGTACTAATTCCTCAGCCCACATACAAAGGTGGGCACTCGCGCTATCAGCGTATAACTATACCATCCGCCACTGGCCAGGCACCGAGAACTGTGCGGATGCTCTCAGTTCACTACCATTGCCCACCACAGGGGTGGAAATGGCGCAGTCTGCAAACTTGTTGATGGTGGCGCAGCCCGCAGACTTGTTGATGGTCATGGAAGTGTTTGAAAATGATAAATCACCTGTCACGGCCCGCCAGATTAGGACTTGGACCAGCCAAGATCCTCTGCTGTCCCTAGTAAAAAAACTGTGCACTGCATGGGAGCTGGGCCAGCATCCCCGTTGAAATGCAAGAGCTAATCAAGCCGTTCCAGCGGCGAAAGGACGAGCTGTCCATTCAGGCAGACTGCCTGTTGTGGGGTAACCGCGTAGTGCTACCCAAAAAGAGCAGGGAGATGTTCATCTTGGATCTCCACAGCACACACCCGACCCGGGTATAGTAATGATGAAAGTGATAGCCAGATCCCACGTGTGGTGGCCCGGTATCGACTCTGACTTAGAATCCTCTGTACGGCAATGCAGCGTGTGTGCTCAGTTGAGCAATGTGCCCAGAGAGGCACCACTAAGTTTGTGGTCCTGACCCTCCAGACCATGGTCAAGGATTCATGTCGACTATGCAGGCCCATTTCTTGGTAAAATGTTTCTGGTGGTGGTGGATGCTTTTTCAAAATGGATTAAATGTGAAATAATGTCGGGAAGCACCGCCACCGCAACCATTAAAAGCCTGAGGGCCATGTTTGCCACCCACGGCCTGCCTGACATACTGGTCAGTGACAACAGGCCATGTTTCACCAGTGCCGAATTTAAAGAATTCATGACCCGCAATGGGATCAAACATGTTACCTCGGCCCCGTTTAAACCAGCCTCCAATGGGCAGGCAGAGCGGGCAGTACAAACAATCAAACAGAGCCTTAAACGAGTCACAGAAGGCTCACTCCAAACCCGCCTGTCCCGAGTACTGCTCAGCTACAGCACGAGACCCCACTTGCTCACAGGGGTGCCCCCGGCTGAGCTACTCATGAAAAGGACACTTCAAACCAGACTCTCGCTGGTTCACCCCAACCTGCATGATCAGCTAGAGAGCAGGCGGCAGCAACAAAATGTAAATGTTGGTGACGCCACTGTGTCATGGGAAATTGATCTGAATGACCCTGTGAATGTGCTAAACTATGGACATGGTCCCAAGTGGATTGCGGGCACGGTGATAGCTAAAGAAGGGAGTAGGGTGTTTGTAGTCAAACTAGACAATGGACAAATTTGTAGAAATCACCTGGACCAAACGAGGCTGTGGTTCACAGACTGCCCTGAACAACCCACAGTAGACACCACCTTTTTCGACCAGGAAATCGAACCCATCACGCCCAATAGCCCAGCAAGGCCAGGCTCACCCAGCAGTCCTGCAGAGCCAACAACACGCCAGCCCAGCGAGGGCACAGCCAACACACCAGAACAGACATTTGTACCGAGGCGGTCCACCAGGGAAAGAAAGGCACCTGACTGCCTCACCTTGTAAATAGTTTTCACTTAGACTTTGCGGGGGAGTGAGGTTGTGTACCTGTAAAGCTTGCGCTCCCATGTTCCACCACCAGGGAGTGCATCCCCTGAAGTCCCAAGGGATTCCAGCATCCCTTGGGAGCACTGTATATAAGCCGGCCCCTAAGGCCTGTTCCTCACTCTGGGGTGTCTTAATAAAGACTGAGGTCACTGTTACTTTAACCTCCCTGTGTGCAGTCTCAACTGTGTTAGGAACACAATACCAACCTGAAGGAATAATATCACCGGTTGAGTTTAACGAGTGGACCAGTCCTATTGTTCCTGTGTTGAAGAGTGATGGCACTGACAGGATTTGTGGAGTCTACAAGGTTACGATTAACCGATTTTTGAAACAGGATCAGTATCCGTTACCGAAAGCTGATGACCTGTTCACCATGTTAGCTGGTGGAATGTTGTTCACTAAGCTAGATCTGACATTGGCCTTTAGGATACAGGAGCTTGTTGGCACTTCGAAGAATCTCACTTTCATCAACACCCATAATGGACTGTTTGTCTACAACATGTGTCCTTTTGGAATTCGTTTGGCGGCAGTCATATTTCAGAGGAATATGGAGAGTCTACGGAAGTCCATTCCTAAAACTGTCATGTTTCAATATGAAATTCTGATCACAGGTTGCGACAGTACTGAACATCTGAACAATTTTGCAGAAGTCCTACATCATCTGGACAAAGTGGGACTCAGACTGAAACGTTCGAAGTGTGTCTTCATGGCACCTTAAGTTGAATTCCTGGGGAGGAAGATTTCTGCTGATGGCATCAGGCCTACTGATTTGAAAACCAAGGCCATCAAAAATGCACCCAGGCCTCAGAATGTGATGGAGCTGCGTTCGTTCCTTGGGCTACTTAACTACTTCGGTAATTTCTTACCCAGATTGAGCACTTTATTAGAGCCACTGCACATGCTACTCAGAAAAGGTGACAACTGGTTCTGGGGTCTGTCTCAAGATAGAGCCTTTGAGAAAGCTAAGAATCTGCTCTGTTCAAACAAGTTGCTTGTTTATTACGATCCGTGTAAGCGTCTTGTATTGGCCTGTAATGCTTCATCATATGGGGTTGGCTGTGTACTCCAACAAGCAAATGAGTCGGGTAAGCTACAACCTGTTGCGTATGCTTTGAGAAGTTTATAAAAAGCGGAAAGAGCTTACACCATGGTAGAAAAACAAGCTTTGGCCTGTGTGTGTGGGGTAAAAAAGATGCATCAGTACCTGTTTGTTCTTCGTTTTGAACTCGAAGCGGATCACAAGCCACTCATTTCATTGTTTTCTGAAAACAAAGGTATCAATACCAATGCATCATCCCGTATTCAGAGGTGGGCATTGACATTGTCTGCCTATGAATAAGTTATTTGTCATAGACCCGGTACTGAGGATTGTGCCGATGCACTGAGTCATCTGCCTTTGCCCACCCCTGATCTGAAATACACCTCAACCTGCAGATCGACTGTTAGTAATGGATGCTTTTGAGAGTGAAGGAACTCCTGTCGCTGCTCAACAAGTTAGGATCTGGACCAGCCATGATCCTATCTTATCGGTTGTGAAACATTGTGTCCTCAGTGGTGATTGGTCTGCAATACCTATGGAGATGTATGATGAGACCAAACCTTACAACCGTCGCAAAGGTGAGCTGTCCATTCAGTCAGATTGTTTACTGTGGGGTAATCGTGTCAGCATGCCAAGAAAGGTAGAGAAAAATGTGAACGTGAACTACATAGCACTCATCCCGGTATTGTCATGATGAAAGCCATTGCTAGGTCTCATGTATGATGGCCTGGAATTGACTCTGATCTGGAATCGACTCTGATCTGGAATCATGTGTGCATTAGTGCAATACTTGCATGCAGCTAAGTAAAGTACCAAAGGAATCTCCGCTGAGTCTTTGGTCGTGGCCATCTAAACCATGGTCGAGGATTCACATTCATTTTGCGGGTCCGTTCCTGGGAAAAATGTTTTTTTGTTGTGGTGGATGCATATTCAAAGTGGATAGAGTGTATCATTATGTATCCAGTACACTTACAGCCACTATTAAGCGCCTTTGTGTCATGTTTGCTACTCATGGCTTACCTGACATTGTTGTGAGTGACAACGGATCTTGTTTCACAAGTCTTGAGTTTCAGGAGTTCATGAAGCTCAATGGCATTAGACTTGTGAGGTCAGTTCCATTCAAACCTGCTTCTAATGGTCAAGTAGAGCGTGCTGTTCAAACGATCAAGCAAAGTATGAAATATGTAACTCAGGGTTCACTGCAGACTCGTTTGTCATGTATATTGCTCAGTTACAGGACACGACTTCATATGCTTACTGGGGTTTCCCCTGCTGAAATACTGATGAAGAGAAATCTCAAGACCAAGCTCTCTCCTATTCATCCTGATTTAAATGATTGTGTTGAAAACAAATGTCAAAGTCAGCAATAGTATCATGATCGTGCTGCTGTGTCATGTGATATTTCTTTTAACGATCCAGTTTATGTACTGAACTATGGTCAAGGTCCAAAGTGGATCGCCGGTACTGTTACAGCCAAGGAGGGTTACAGAGTGCTCAAGAATGGGAAAACATGCAGGAAACATGTTGACCAGGTAAAACCGTGGCACACGGATGAACTGGAACCATTTGAGGAAGATGCAGTCAGTGACCAACCAACCAATGTTCATTCATCAGAGGACTCTGCTGTCATTCCTGAACCTGTACCTTCAGTCTAATGTGGTCATTACCATTCCCACCAGATCTGTTACTCAGCCTTCAGTCACAGCTGACTTAGAACGCTCGCCTAGAATTAAAGTTGAACTGAGACGATCAACTCATGAGCGGAAAGTCTCAGACCATCTTAATTTGTAAAAAGATTGCTATTAAGATCTTGAAAGGGGGATGTTGTTATGTATTGATGCCTGGGGTCACTAGATACCAGAGGGCGCTACTGTCGGAGGTCATCGGCTGTATGCGTGGTGCACAGTCACGGGTATATATAAGCACGGGTACTATGTCACGCGGGTACTTTGGGCGCGAATAAAGGTGGATCAGGTTTACACCTGACACAGTTTACAGTAACAAGACTCTTGAGTCATTACATCTCCCTGCTCTTGTATTCTATACCTCGACTAATAAATGCTAGTATTCCATATATGGAGTTGTCAAAGCCAATCTGCACTCCTTGCCTCTGGTCTCTTTTGGAGTGATAGCTCTGTTCCTGTTTTCTAGACCAGGCAAGAATGACTTCATCATTTGCGAGGGGGATCCTGTGAAGGATCGTACAAGTGTCAGTTCAGCTTGTGGCTATATGCCCCATGAATGGTGAATGGTATTTTATATTGCCAGTGCAGTCCACTCCCTCTTCCTCTTCTTCATTTTCCTTTACCAGCATGGCAGTATTTTTTTTATTACTAAAGAATAAATTATGGAGATTTAAAAAGAGAATTTTAAGTCATCCAGGAATTATCAAGCACTGGTGACCACTGGTTCACTTGTCCGGGACGAACCCTTTCAAGTCTGGGTTATTAACATGCATCAAAGATTAACTGTTGTGTCTATGACCAGATAAATTGTTATACTTTCGGCTGGATTTTCGAGGGATTTACGACCGGGTTTGCGCCGCGTTTTGACCCTCCGCCGCGAAAAATAGGATACTCAGCTGTTTTTCACCCGGTCGTGATCCTCGGCTCAGTTTTTGCGGCAGCTTTTAGAAGCACCGCCAGGGAGAGCTGCACTGGGATGTGATGACTCTGATTGTGACAATGTCCGAGTTTCAAGACTCACCCGAACCGCATGCCGCGCTCTGATGACCGCCAGGGAAAGCATGGCGGTCCAGCTCTGCCGGCAGCGGTGAGTTGAAAAAACTCAAAAAAATGTAGTTTAACTTTTTATTTTTTTATATTTTTGCGTCAATTTTTCAGGTAAGGGTTTTGGCAATATTTTTTGATTTTTTTTTCCCTTCCCAAGGCCTCTCTCGGAGCGCTCCCGCCACCACACTAAAGTTGGCGAGGACCCCGTTTTTGCGCCGCAAAAATAGTGCAACGCCTCCCTTTACGCTGCACCCCTGGCGCAGAACCCAAATACCGAAAGTTAGGCATTTAATCGGTAACGCTAATTGGGCAGTAATTTTCCCACCCCACCTCTGTTTTCACCCCAAAACGAAGAAAGCCGAAAATCCAGTCATTTGCGTTTCTTTGCTCGCTCAAAAACAGCTTTTTCTTCAGTTTTCAGGCAAGCAGAGAGCAATATTTTGAAAGTTACACTTATTTACACTGATTTCATTATTTTTATAAACTTGATTTTATTTACAATTAAAATCTTAGAAATAGTAATAGCCTTTAGAATTACCACATTGCCCCCAATCTTAGCCACCTGACTGAAGGCCAAGATCTTTCTGGTGGGAATGTGGGTGGTGGGGGTGGGGAATGCGGGATGATGAGGGGAAGTCTTAATTGGGTTACACTGTCATGTGATCAAGAGGACCATTGCTGATGGCCTGCTAACAAGATGCCCTTCCGAGCCACAAAAGATGCCGGGTCTGCAACAGAAGAGAAGCAGCAGAAAAGCAAGAGAAGGGTGACATATGTTCACGAGAAAATTATAACACCCTTTAAAAAAAAAGCACCTAAAAATTGTCACCCACACCTTTTATATATAAACAACACCTTGCATTTATATAGCACCTTTAACATAGTAAAAGCGTCCCAAGGCGCTTCACATGAGATAAAATATTTGTCACTGAGCCGACTAAGTAGAAATTAGCACAGGTGAGGTAGGTTTTAAGGAGCGTCTTGAAGGAGGAAAGAGAGGTAGAGAGGCTGAGAGGTTTAGGGAAGGAGGTCCAGAACTTGGGGCCTAGGCAACAGAAGGCTCGGCCACCAATGGCTGAGCGATTATAATCTGTGATGCTCAAGGGGACAGAATTAGAGGAGCGCAGATATCTCGGGGGGCGGGGTTTGTGGGGCTGGAGGAGATTATAGAGATAGGGAGGGGCGAGGCCATGGAGGGATTTTACAATTTTGAAATCAAGGTGTTGCTTAACCGGAAGCCAATGTAAGTCAGCGAGCACAGAGGTCATGGATGAGCAGGACTTGGTGCGAGTTAGGACACGGGCAGCCGAGAAAAGAAAAATGATTGTTAAATTTTGAGACAGGTTACACCTGAAACTTTAAACTACCTTTCTCTTTAAATGTTGATCAGTCTTCTGAACATTTCCAGCATTTAAAAAAAATCAGATATCCATTATTTATGTCCTTCATTACTTATGCGAGCCTGTCCCTTTAATGCCCAAACTTTGTAATATTGTAAACACCCAAGGTTAGACTTACAGCAACTGTTACAGGGAACCTCCAACTGGATGGTGTTCAGATGCCAAGCAGCACCAGTCTTATGTGGGACTCGTGTCTTTCCAGTCTTGCTAAATGTGTATTGATGAGCTGCTCAGGGGTCAGAGAGCAGAAGACTAGTGTAATTCATTGATCAGCTGGGCAGAGGCTTAAGGAGTCTGCCACACACAGCAGATGTCCACAGGTGGTGGGAGATCACTGGAGATAATACAGAAAGCACCAGGACATTCATAAAGTAATGGAGAGTGGAGAGGGTGATACACACAAATAGGGAAACCAAAATAGAATCTCAGAAATGGGGGGGTGAGAATAACAGACATTCAGAGAGAGCAGCAAAAAGGACGAGTATAAAGGAGGACAAATATATAGGTAAAGAGAGTCTGGAGAGTAGATAGAAGGAGACACAGACATGAAAAAGGCAGTCAAAGCAAGGTAAAAGGGAGAGAAACAGGAACACAGTGAGAGAGAGACTGATAGTAAAACAAGGGAAGAGAGGTACAAGGACCAATAAGGTGAAAGAGGGTGTAAATGTTACATAAGAACATAAGAACATAAGAATTAGGAACAGGAGTAGGCCATCTAGACCCTCGAGCCTGCTCCGCCATTCAACAAGATCATGGCTGATCTGGCCGTGGACTCAGATCCACTTACCCGCCCGCTCCCCATAACCCTCAATTCCCTTATTGGTTAAAAATTTATCTATCTGTGACTTGAATACATTCAATGAGCTAGCCTCAACTGCTTCCTTGGGCAAAATTTCCAGTCATTGCAGCAGGAACAAAACTGCTTTTTTATTAACATTACCAGCTTTTTAGTAAAATTTAATTTAAAGAGGAATATCAGTCCAAGGGAAAGAATAACACAGTCTCTTAGTGGGCAGAATCCGCATTGCGACTCTGGGAGGAGCTCTTCAGTCACTGGGAGGAGCCGATTGAGGAGGATTCTTGCGATAATTTTCCCTGTGGCAGACAGCAGTGAAACTCCTCTGTAATTACCATAATCAGACTTGTCTCCTTTCTTGAAGATGGTCATGATTACAGCATCTCTGAAATCCCCTGGCATGCTCGCCTCCTTCCAGATAAGAGAGATGAGGTAATGGATCCAAGAGTACTTCTCCGCCATGCTTTAGTACTTCAGCAGAGATTCCATCTGCTCCGGAAGCCTTTTTGTTTTTCAATTGTCGGATGGCCTTTTCAACCTCATGCCGGGCTGGGATTGTGCCGAGATAGTGAGGGGTAGCATGCTGTGGGATGGTGTCAAGAACACTCACATCAAAGACAGAGTCTTAGTTAAGGAAATCTTTGATTTGATCCTTCCAGCGGGCACATACTGCCTCTCTGTCCTTGATGAGCACCTCCCTGTTCATAGCTCTCAGTGGGATAGGTCCTTGGGTGGTTAAGCCGTAGGTTGGTTTGACTATGCTAAAGAATCCACGCCGTCATGATTGCCGGCTAGTTGCTGGATCACCTGCGCTCTTTCCATCCACCATGTATTCTTTAGGTCACGAATTTTTTGTTGGACCTCGGCCTTCAATTGTCTGTTTTCTTTCCCTCGAGTTGTGATGATATTTGCAACTCAACAACATCTTACGTTTAAGATTTATTAGCTCCTCAAACCAGTCTTGATGTTTTCTAGTAGAGTAACCAAGAGCCTCTGCACAGATGCTAATTATGGTGAACTTGAGGGCAGACCAGGCACTATGGACACTCTGTGGCTCCGGTTCATTGGGAGGCGTCAGGTTGGCAATGAGGCTTTGTCTGCATAGAGCTTTCTTTGCAGGGTCTTTGAGTGCTTTAGCGTTGATTTTTCTATGGCAGCATTTCTGTTGCCGCCGCCATTTTGAGACTAGTTTGATGGAAATAACAGAGCGGATTAGGGGATGGTCAGTCCGGCAGTCGCCAGCTCCTGTCATGACGCGGACGTCCTTGTGGTCCCTCGCTCGGACGATGACATAGTCTAGCAGATGCCAATGCCTGGAACTAGGGTTTTGCCATGAGGCCTTATACTTGTCTCTCTGACGGAACAAGGTGTTGATTATGATAAGATCATGTTCTAAGCATTTTGTCAGGAAGAGGATACCATTGGAGTTTGTTTTCCTTGCCAATCATAGCTCTCCAGAGGGCTGTGTCCTTTCCAAATCCATTGGCAGGATAGGCGTACCAACGTCAGTGTTCTCTCTCAGCCCAACATCCCCAGAATCGAGACATTGCTCATGCTCAATCAGCTCCAATGGACGGGCCACATTGTCTGCATGCCTGATACAAGATTCCCAAAACAAGCACTCTACACCGAGCTCTGTCACTGCAAGCGAGTCCCAGGAGAACAGAGAAAACATTTCAAGGACCTCCTCAAAGCCTCCTTGAAAAAATGTAACATCTTCACTGACTCTTGGGAATCCCTGGCCCAAGACCGCTCAAAGTGGAGGAGAAGCATTCGAGAAAGCGCCGAACACTTCGAGTTTCTTCGTCGGGAGCAGGCAGAAGCCAAGTACAAACAGCAGAAGGAGTGTATGACAAACCAAGCACCCCACCCATCTGTTCCTTCAACCAACACCTGCCCCACCTGTGGCAGGTCTGTAGATACTGCATAGGACTCATTAGTCACCTTAAAGAAAGACTTGGATTTATATAGCGCCTTTCATGACCACCGGACATCTCAAAGCACTTTTTACTTTTGGAGGGGAGTCACTGTTCCATTGTAGGAAGTGCGGCAGCCAACTTGCGCACAGCAAGCTCCCACAAACAGCAATGTGATAATGACCAGATAATCTGTTTTTGTTATGTTGATTGAGGAATAAATATTGGCCAGGAAACTGGGGATAACTCCCCTGCTCTTCTTTGAAATAGTGCCATGCGATGTTTTACGTCCACCTGCAAGGGCAGACGGGTTTAACGTCTCATCCAAAAGACGGTACAGCACTCTCTCAGCACTGCACTGGAATGTCAGCCTAGATTAGATTCATATTACTGTGGAAGCAAGTCATCCTCGACTGGGGGTAACTGCCTAAAGAGAAGAAGGGTGGGAGGGGGCTCGTGCGGAGCATAAACCCTGCATGGACCTGTTGAGCCGAATAGCCTGTTTCTGTGCTGTAGACTTGAGGTAACTGGAGGGTAAATGCACTCTAAATCACGCTAAACCTGACTCACAGCTGTCACTGAAGACTGCACCGCTTGAACTGGTTGGCTTTTAAGTGGAAAGTACATATTTGAAATAATAGTCTGATGCCGTGGAAAGTACAGATTTTTTTTTCCGGGGTAGTGGAGGGGATACAAGAGTCATCGTTACACATCGGACTGACCACAAAGACAAGGTCGGCAGCGTGGGCGATGAGCCGAGCAAATGACCCGTTGTCCCAGTTGCAAACAGGTGCGGGCCAGCTGGGAGCGCACTGGCCGGCGTCCAGCCGAGAAGGGGCAGGACTGTGACCCGCACCAACACTTTGTTCAACAAAAAAAACAAAAGCAAAAACCAGGATCAGCTCGGCGTGGAGCTGAGCTGTAGATCGGACACTCGCTTCCCTCTTCCGCTTTCTTGTATGTTCTGGAAAGTCCCGGGGCATTTTCTGACACCGCAGCGATCACATCCGCCCGTCTGTGCAGTCTCGGAATAGGTATTCACGTGATGAAAAGTTTCTTTTGAAATAACAAGGAAGTTTGGCATCCAAATTACAAAATGCAGCGCTTTGGAAAGACGCGAGCTGAAAGTGATGCTGTGAATAATTCATGTAAGATGTACTCACACTTCAAAATTAGTGAAACATGCGGTTGTTCGTCATTTTTAATGATCGGATTTACTGTCATTTGTTTTAATAGAATATAAACGTGGGGAGAGCTGTATGTAACTCCTGGTTGTCTGTTGATCCGCACCTGACGCTGAGTAAATTTCCTTCTGAAACTGAATCAAAGCCACTTCCTCTATTTGATCCAGTAGGTTGAAAGGCCGGCGACAGGGCTGCTGCAGTCAGTACTGGCAGGATCTGTGGGACGGTGCAGTGTGCTACCACAGTCTGGGATTGAAGAATGGAAGCCAAGGCGATGCCGATGCCCCACTCCACTCACAGCCAGAAGCTGCAGCCGACGTTCGACAAAGCTTCCAAGCTTTACCACAAAGATGAAAGCAAAGACATCACCACACCTGAAGTTGCTTTAGGGTAAGTTGTTAGAGAGATTGTTCACTTTATTTAGAGAACTGCTTCCACCCCATTCTCCTCCCCGCGTCACTCAGCAAGTCTATGCAGTGAGTAGCTGAGGTCGACAGAGCAGGAAGGTCTTCGGCTCGATTGCTGAGTCAACTGGGGTCTTAACAGGGTCATTATGATTGACTTCGGCCTTTTTGGGTTGCAAAGGGAAAATCAGGTAGGTTGTCCCGACTGATTACTATTCAGTGCCTCCTAACTGGGTCTGGGTAAAATGTGTATGGCTTTTCAGTGAGGACAGGTTCAGGCGCAGGCTCAGCTGTGATGCCTCCCATAGTCAAATATACATCGTTGAGGCTCATGTATGAATATTGGTCACTGGAGTGAGATATAAGAAAATACTCAGCAGTCATGGGATCATACTCTAGCAAGGGGTGAATACTTTTCTAAATTTAAAATATTCTTAACGTTATTATGTATAGCGTTTAATTGCTTCAGGTGTTTAATTATGAATAAGCCTCTTCATTAAATATTAACACCAGATATCCTGACTTTCACAACCCCATTTCAGAGAGTCACTGCCAAATCCATTTTCAGAAATGCTACATGCAAGTGCACATTAAGATCATTTGTTTTGTGTTTCTATTGAGACATATTTAAATAGGGGATTTTATTTACTTACCTGCATGATGACATTTCTGTCAGGGACAGGGCTGAAAGTTTTGCAGGTTATCTATTTTTGTCATGTTGTGAATTCTTTGCACAATAATTGTGTGAAATACATCAAGTCCCCTCGACTTCACAGCGCTTCAAGAATTCCGCAGACAAAAGTATTTCCCTTACAAAAAACAGCCCTAATTATGAACAAAACTGGACCAATGAGAGGTCAGAAAAATCAGGATACAGGGATAGTCCTGCAAATGAAGAAGCAGTTGGGACATCTGATGATCATAGTATCATAAGGTTTATGATTATAGTTTCATAAGGTTTAGATTAGCTATGGAAAAGGACAGGGAGCAACCTCAAGTAAAAATATTTAACTGGGGGAAGGCCAATTTCAGTGGGATGAGAATGGATCTGGCCCGGGTAAACTGGAATCAAAGATTGACAGGAAAAACTGTAATGGAACAGTGGGTTCCCTTTAAAGAGGAAATTGTTCAGGTACAGTTGAGATACATTCCCACTAAGGGGAAAAACAGGGCATCAAATGTCAGGGCTCCCTGGATGATGAAACAGATAGAGAATATGTTGAAGTAGAAAAAGTCGTGTATGACAGATGTCAGGTTCCAAATGCATATAAGAATCAGGCTATATATAGAAAGGTCAGAGGAGGTGAAAACAAAAATAAAAAGGCACAGAGGTTATCAGCGTAGAATGGCAACCAATATAAAATGTAATCCAAAAATATTCTCTCGGCATATAAATAGTAAAAGGGCAGTAAGAGGAGGGGTGGGGCCAATTAGGGACCAAAAAGGAGACCTATGCCTGGAGGCAGAGGGTATGACTGAGGTACTAAATGAGTACTTTGCATCTGAGTTCACCAAAGAAGAAGATGCTGCCATAGTCATAGTAGAGGAGGAGGTAGTGGAGACACTTGATAGGATAAAAATTGATAAAGAAGTGGTATTAGAAAGGCTGGCTATACTTAAAGTAGGTAAATCTTCAGGAGCAGATGGGATGCATTCAATGATGCTGAGGGAATTGAGGGCGGAAATTGCGGAGGTACTGGCCATAATATTCCAATCCTCCAGAGATACGGGGGTAGTGCCAGAGGACTGAAGAATTGCAAATATTACACTATTGTTCACAGAAGGGTGTAAAGATAAACCCAGCAACTACAGGCCAGTCAGTTTAACCTCCGTAGTGAGGAAGCTTTTAGAAACAGTAATCAGGACCAAAATTAACAGTCATTTGAATAGGTGTGGATTAATTAAGGAAAGCCAGCACGGATTTGTTAAAGGCAAATCGTGTTTAACCAGCTTGATCAAAGTGTCACATAGTAGGTTTTCCAGCAAAGTTGAAGCCCAATGAAATGAAAGGGACAGTGGCAGCATAGATACAAAACTTTGCTAAGTGACAGGAAACAGAGAGTAATGGTGAACGGTTGTTTTACATACTGAGGAAGGTACACAGTAGTGTTCCCCAGTGGTCGGTTCTAGGACCACTGCTTTTCTTGATATATATTAATGACTTGGATGTGGGTGTACAGGGCACAATTTCAAAGTTCACAGATGAAACAAAACTTGGAAGTATAATGAACAGTGAGGAGGAGAGTGATAGACTTTAGGAAGACATAGACAGGCTGGTGAAATGGGCGATGGCAGATGAAATTTAATGCAGAAAAGTGTGAAGTGATACATTTTGGTCGAAAGAATGAGGAGAGGAAAAATAAACTAAATAGTGCAATCCTAAAGGGGGTGCACGAACAGAGAGACCTGGGTTTTATGTGTGCACAAATCGTTGAAGGTGTCAGGGCAGGTTGAGAAAGCAGTTAAAAAGGATGATGAGATCCTGGGCTTCATAAATAGAGGTATAGAGGCCGAAATTCAGCCTCCCAAAAAGGCCTCTTACCCCCAAAAGTGTCAGCGAAGTGACGGAGTCCAATGGCCGCCGCCAGCGAAATTCACCTCGGGAGTTTTTCCTGTGGTCCCCACTTCCGCTCCACTGCTGCCGACCCGTCCTAGCTGTGTAATCAAATAGCGCACCATCAATCTCCCGCACCGCCAGCAAAATTTAGCTCCAAAAATCTTTGATCTGCCGTGCAGTGCACCCACAGCTTTTTCTGTCGGTGCACCTTGCTTTCAGTGTGTGAGCCATGGCAGTGTGGCGGCCCTTCAAGGGGAGGGCGCACTGCCCCATGATTTTTTTTTGTCGGCTGACTACCAGGTCGGGCTGACAATTATGACCCCGGGTTCGGCCGGGCCATCAACAGGCAGTCTGTCGCTCCTCTTGGGTGCCAGGCCACTGGCCCGACCAAAACCCTCCCTGGTGGCCCAGTGGACTGAAGTTTTAAAATGCCGAAGGCTCTCCCCTTTAAGTTAAGGGGAGAGCCGTGGTGACGCACACGCATCATGACATCATCACCATTCCGCTGATGATTGACAGCAGCGGAGACTCTGTCGCGCCTCCACTTCTGCCTCTCTTGTTGGTGATCTGCTGCTCACTGCCCGACTTCCACCCCCATTATGACTGACTTCCAGTCCGCCTGAAAAAAAAGACAGAACTGAATTTACCGAAAGAGACACCTCATCTGATGCAGTGGAAAAAACACTTCAGGAGCAGAAGGTGCGACCCGTTTCGGGCGGGGGTGAATTTCAGTCCCATAGAGTACAAAATTATGTGTGGAAATTCTGATGAACCTGTATAAAACATTGGTACAGCCCCAACTGGAGTACTGTGTCCAATTCTGGGCACCACACTTTAGGAAGGATGTGAAGGCCCAAGAGAAGGTGCAGTAAAGATTTACGAGAATGATTTCAGGAATCAGGGACTTCAGTTACTTTGATAAACTGGAGAAGCTGGGGTTGTTCTCCTTGGAGCAGAGAAGATTGTGAGGAGATTTGATAAAGGTGTTCAAAATCATGAGGGATCTGGACTGGGTAGATAGAAACTGTTCCCATTGGCAGAAGGGTCGAGAACCAGAGGATACAGATTTAAGGTGATTGGGAAAAGAAGCAAAGGCGATGTAAGAAAAATCTTTTTTATGCAGCGAGTGGTTAGGATCTGGAATATACTGCCTGAAAAGGTGATGGAGGCAGACTCAATCTTATCTTTCAAAAGGGAGTTGGATAAGTATCTGAAGGAAAAAGATTTGCAGGGCTACGGGGGAAGGTTTGGGAGTGGGACTAGTTGAGATTTGGCACGGGCTCGATGGGCCGAATGGCCTTTTCCGTGCTGTAACCATTCTATGATCTGTTAAAAACATTAGTGAAAAGATAGGCTGCCATTTCAGAGTTTGTAAAGATGCATAAGCCTGTATTTCAAGCATTTCTGCATTTACATACATGTCATTGAGTTAATTTCACATAGCATATAATTTAGGCCTCATACTTAAAAATGTTAAAAATGTAATCTATTATCTTCAAGATTCACTGTTCTATTTTTAATTTCAATGTTACTTGTTTTCTATGAAAACGAACCTGTCCAATCTTTTTAAATCCCTTTCTCCTTTGAAAAATCCATTTTGGGAGATGAGTTGAAAAAGTATTTTTCATAGACCGAGAACTAGCATTTAAAGTCCCTTTATTTTCAACCAATTGAATGTTCTGATACTAAAAACTGATATCATGGGTTTACTTTTATATGTGAAAACATAGATGAGGCTAAAAAGTAGGAATGTTTTTTAAAGAACATTAATCCTAGTTTTTCTCAATCAAAGTAAGACCTTTTACGATGTCAACACTGGTCCTTAAAGAAGACCAAAGCTCGTATTTCAAAATAAAATATTATGAAACAGCAGTTATTACATTTACTTACTTGGATAAAAGTAGGGATGAGCCAATAGCTGTTGTTGAGGGAACTGTTCAGTACAGGTTGAACCTCCCTTATCCAGAATTCCCTTATCTGGAAGCACCTCTCGTCCAGAACCATTCCCGGCCATTGGGTAGCACATGCGCAGAACTCCGACATGAACAGATTGAAGTCTTTCCTTGCTGCCGACTCCTGCAATCGCTGACCTGACCCCATGATCCACCCCACTCCATCGCCCCCCCCCACCGTCATGATCTCTCTGTCACGCTCCCAGCCCCAAGCCAGCCAGCCCCGATATCTCCTTGCTCAGTACCTGTACCATCCAATTTAACGTGACCACCCCTCATCCGGAAAAATTCCTTATCAGGCACAGGCCAGGTCCCGAGGGTTCCGGATAAGGGAGGTTCAACCTTTATTAACTTTGAGCTTATTCAAACAATTCAGGCTTTTATTAACACCTCCTGTAGTTTGTTTGTTAATGGTTTATATTAGAATGGAAGTAAGATGTGCATGTTATTGCTTTGTGTACCTCAATAAACTCTGGTAGTAAGTGACATCAGTTAATTGAGATGTATGGGTTGAAACTTAAGCCAATGTTTTGAAGTCAAGGGCTGGACATCACACTGTACAATATTAGTAACAAAATCTTAATCAATTCGCATGACATTCATCTCTGCTATTTTTAACATAAGGACATAAGAATTAGGAGCACGAGTAGGCCATATGGCCTTTTGAACCTGCTCTGTTATTCACTAAGATCACGGCTGATCTTCGATTTCAACTCCACTTTCCTGCTCGATCCCCATATCCCTTGATTCCTCTAGAGTCCAAAAATCTATCTTATCTCAGCCTTGAATATACTCAAAGACTCAGCATCCACAGCTCTTTGGGGTAGAGAATTCCAAAGATTCACAACCCTCTGAGTGAAGAAATTCCTCTTCTAATCTCAGTCTTAAAAGACCGACCCCTTATCCTGAGACTATGGGGGTGAAATTGGGGAGCGTCCCATTTGAGACGCTAACTTTTAAAAGATAGAAAAATTAGCAGCAGGCGCTAATGATTTAAATCTTTTAAAAAAAATTTGTGTTTGTGCTCCAGGAAGGAAGTGGAGTGCTAAATCCAGCTTCCTGGAGTGCACTGGCCAGTAGATGGAGCGGTGAGTGGAGCAGTGCTGTACACTGGGCCGTGCAGTGCTGCCGCGTTGAAAGGCTCCTTCCCTCCCTTAAAGCAAAGGAAAAAAACTTACCTTCTCCACGACGGCAGCTACAATCCCGCCCGATCAGCCTGGCACTCAAGCAGAGTGCCGGGCTGATCGATCGCGGGCAGGAACTAGCGTGAAAACCTGCAAGAGAGAAGGTACGCTTTTTTTTAAATTACCTCGGCCACCTTGCCTTTAAGCATCACCCCCGAAGCAGCCGGCTTGCCGATGCACGCCTCCTGCTGCAGGGGGCGGAATGCAATTTCGGGTACGCAGCACTACCGGGACGATGCACACGACGATGATGTCACGATCTCCAGGCGAAGGAGATCGGGGCGCAATGCCGTGCTGCCACCGCAAACCTCCCACCGAATTTAGCGGGAGACGCTAACGGGAGGCGCAGAGGAGTCCAATTTCGCCCCCTATACCCCCTAGTTCTAGACTCTCCAGCCAGGGAAAACAATCTCTTAGCATTTATCCTGTCAATCCCCCTCAGAATTTTATATGTTTCAATGAGATCACCTCTCATTCTTTAAACCCCAGAGAGTATTGGCCCAATCTACTCAATCTCTCCTCATAGGACAACCCTCTCACCCCAGGAATCAATCTAGTGAACCTTTAAATTTTTGTTTAAAGTCTCTGCCATTTATTTCCTTGTTCCCCATACAATTTCTCCTGGCTCAGCCTCTAAGATTTTGCTTGATTTTGCTACCCTCTTTCTTTTTACATACTGGACTGTGTTATTCTCAGAGACTCTTGTTGGTTGAAATATTACATTCTTGCTGCGTGACTTGAAGCAGGTCTGAGAAAGTTATTTGAGTTAGACTCAATTAATGTTCTTTTTAAGATTCTGGACAATTCTAGAAGATTTCAGTGAAAGCAAGAATCAAGTAATAGCTAGAAAAATAATATTCCATGCATATAAAGATTGGACCTTTAACATATAAAAGACAAGGTAGTCTATACATTACTAAAAATCTTGTCCACAAACTTTGTTTCCTGTTATCATGAATTTTGGTCACGCTTTTGTGTCAATATTCACCATTGTAAATTGCTATGTAAACATTTCCCATTCAATTTTACTTTCAACTGCCACAACATAGTAGCAAACTTTGACTACTAGGTTGTTTGGTGGGGTGTTTTTTTGGAGTCTCTCTGAATGTCATTGACATTGTTTATAAAAAAATCTCTCGTTTTCATCAACTGAATGTGGTCAATTTACAGGTAGAGCTGATCCGTTTATGCATTGCATCCATGAGTAGCATAAAAATTGGAAGATTTGCTCTGGTCACTTTTGGTTGCTTCTTTTTAAGCACATTTCTGATTTTGCTACAAACCTTGTCCAGAAAAAGTCAATGAATTATTTAGGATGTCGCTATACATAGAAACCAGAGCAATTTTTCCCCAATCGTATCACAACAGAGCCCATGATTATACTTCTCAAAGGGAGGTAATGAGATGTCAAAAATTCCATTGTATTATACATTTTTTCTTCTCAATAAAAATATATTATTTGAATTGAAATCAGTGTGTTTACTTTTCCAAAGGTAAAGTGGTAAAATGGTCCAACTATGATCTGACTAATGCAACCTTCCAGCAATGTGTTGCAAAAATTCTGAGTGGCCAGTGAAGTATGGCATAGACCCTTTATGAAGTGACTTCCTTCAAAAAGAAGCAAACATTTGTGATCTGTTCCAGACTTAGCGCTCAAATCAAAATTGTTGGCTGATTTACTACTTAATCTAAATTGCAAAGTAGAAAATTTATTTTATGAGAATGAATTGGGAGAAAAATTGCAATTAGAGTAGCTTCTATTAGAGGACTATTGTTAAAAGCTTTTTCATGCAGTGCATGACCTCGATTAAACAGCTTGGCACTAATTATTTTCATGTTCAAATCTAAAGAGATGTGCTTGCTCTGTGTAAATTAACTCTTAGGTACCTTTACTGGAATTTGTTATGGATCACACTAACGTGAATCTCAGTTGTAATCTTTGCATGAGAGATGCCTAACTGTGTTGTAAAGGTGACTGGAAGTTTGCTATTTATTTTGCATGGCTAACTTTCTGTTATTTGACAATGATGTGTTACTGACAATACAACACTAAAAGAGCATTAATGTTCTGCAAAAGTTACTGCCATTGTATTGGGGTGTAAGTAGGAGTGTGCAATCAGGTGATTGCTGATATAATTGCATAACTTATCATGTCAACCACTGAATAATTTCTGTTTTATTGAATATTAATGAAACATCACTGTGCAAAAACCACAACCAAGTCGTTAGTACTGCAGCTGTTGTAACATGGGATGTGGCACACTCGTGCTGTGCCACATAAAAGGATGGCACTGGATTTTTGTGAAGAAATTGTTTCATGAACTGGCAGTGCCTAAAATTCCCTGAATTTTAAAGATGGCCCTTTAGAACATGTAGGTGATACGTAAATATTTGATTTCACAATTTACCATCTTCTCAACTGCACTGGAGGCACCAAATGCCATGAACAGAATATGATTAAAACATAATGAAAAGAAGTGAATATTTTGATCGAATTGTTACCAGAGAAATATGGTACAATGCCATGAAATAAGCATCACACATCATGGTTGTTAGGCTTGAGAAACACATAAGAGATTTATAGACTTTAATTATTGAGTTCTCTTGTGTAAATGTGGATAGTACTTTAGATGTTGAAAAATATGACAGTCTGGTATGACTCAGGTGATCTTTTCCAGTTCCTTCATGTCTCATTTCTTTTTTTTACTTCATAACTTGGGAGTGCTGCCATCAATAAATCAAGAGTAGCATATCTATAAAGATACATTGGCATGTGCAAAAGCACAGAGCTCGCAGAAAACTGCCTCTATTATAGAATTACTGAACACTGGTTTTCCATGTTTTAATGCCTTGTTATGCTGCATTATCAGAGTTCCAATTCACTACATAATTTATCTCATTACCAAGGATTGTGTTATAAAAAAAGACAATACTGGGAGTTCTCTCACACTAAGGCCGCGATTTCGCCAACCGAGGTGGGCTAAGTGCGGCCGAGGTAGGTGGCAGATTGAGACCCCGCTCCTGGTTCCATCACGTTCTGTTGAAGTGATTTTGCCCTGATTGGGCTTCTTAAGCCCACCCAGCGAGGTTTCCGGCCAAGTAAAGGAAGCGGGTCTGATGACTTCATTTGATGATGCGTCATCAGCCGGTTTCATTAAAGGGACCATGCCCACATTCACCTTGACAGTTGTGCCGTCACTGTTCTGCAGCATTGAGATTCTGAAAACACTGACAAGCACTGCACAAAGGTGCATGACTGCACCCAGGCTCTCCCATGACTCCCTCCATATGCTTATGGAGGGAGACACAGCACGCAGGGAGGTGTCAATCTTTTAGATTTTGACAGCAGACCCGCCTCCGAATCCACCCTCTAGAGCACCGGCAAAATCCAGCCCTAACTTCCCTCCTTCCCTCTACCTGGCTGAGAAACAAAGTAGTGTCAGCTTCTAAGTAACAGCAGCTTGCTAATCACGTCATCTCTATTCTTTCTCTACTGTTGCTGCACTTAATTCTTTTGAGGCCTGTTGCAGCTCTGTCCAACACGATTAGATCAATGTTTCAGGAAATTAACATTTGATTCCATTTCTTTCTGATTAAATGATTATTAATGAGGACAAATAATCATTCAATGGAATTAAAAACAAACAAAAAATCTTAAAAGGACAAGAGTAACTTTTGAAAGCATTTGTCCAGCCCCAGGTGTAATGTGTATATTACTTAACTGTAATATATAAGTGCCAAGGCAAAAATGTTTATTTGTAGATTTTGATTAGTCAGAAACTTCTCCCAGTGTTGTATTGCAGAATAACTCTGCCTGACTTCAGCAGTGTAGCACGAGTGTGTTATATTGCTGAAGTAGGGCAACTTTATTGGGGAAGAGCAGAATGTGTCAACCATGGCTCAGTTGGTAGCACTCTTGCCTCTGACCAGATGGTTATGGGGTCAAGTCCCACTTCAGAGACTTGAGCACAAAAATCTAGGCCAACACTCCAGTGGACTACTGAGGGAGTCCTCCACTGTCAGAGGTGTTGTCTTTTGGATGAGACATTAAACTGAGGCCTCATCTGCACTCTCAGATGGATGTAAAAGATCCTATGGCATTATTTCAAAGAAGAGCAGGGAGTTATCCCCAGTGTTCTAGCCAATATTTATCCCTCAATCAACATCACTAAAACAGCTTATCTCGTCACTTTCACTGCTGTGGGACCTGGCTGTGCGCAAATTGGCTGCTGTGTTTCCTACATTACAACAGTGACTACACAGCAAAAGTACTATATTGGCTGTCAAGCACTTTGGGACATCCTGAGGTCATGAAAGGCACTATATAAATGTAAGTCTTTCTTTTAAATTAATGGATGGAAAATGAGGGGCCATGCACCCAGATGTGACCTCTGCAAGCATCACTCCATTACTGGCTTTGTGAATTGCAGAATCTTCTCTGACATTTGGCTTTGTTGTACCAAACCTGAGAATATTGGTGCACAAAGAGAAAAGTTCTGTTGTCAGCAGGATGTGCCTTATCTTGATGAACAGAAAAGGCATTTGAAAAGCTTTTAAAAGGTAGGAAAATATTATGTGTTTGGAAGCTAAACAATTGGAGGTTGATAAATAAGGACACAGCAGGAATAATTTTCACTTTCGCTGCCTGGGCAGGTGATCTGGCAGAGTGGATTTCAATAGGATTAAAATCGAGGGGATTCTATAATGGGCAGGTGATCTTTTCCACCAGGTTGATACCTAGCCAGTGAAATTGAAAATGAACCCCAGTGCATTCAAATGAAATTAGCATTTTCCAGAAAGCACGCATGTAGTGCAGAGGGGCTTTAAACAGATTGATTTTAGTAGGGATAACACTGCAAGGAAAATGGCCTTTCTCTAAAACCATAGCACAGACAGGAGCATATCGGTCTCAATGGACCTCGCATTGCTGCACTCGATCTGTCATTCCACAATGTACCTTGTTTCTACAAGTAACCATGTTCCAGTTTACACCAGATGTTGCATCCCCCCCTGCTGTAATAAAGTCACCCTCTATATTGCAAACGTCTGGGACATCAGTCAGAGCAGGTGATGCACAATCTCTGTCTAAGAAAGGAATCATTTAACTCCTGATTCACTGGCTACATCTGACATTGATTGTTTGTGGCATTGGGTCTCTGCCACGTTCTCTACATGTGCGGTGATAATGAGTTTATTAAAATATTATTGGTGTAAAGACATACATTATTAAACAAGAACTATTTGCCGCTTCAGGTTAACCCGACAACGACAGCAATCTACTTATGAGTGAACAGATGTTTACATTGGATATTTCATCAGTCAGCTGGCTCCAGAGAAGTTAACCTCTTTATTGAGGAAAGTGGTGTTTGAATAATTTGTGTGTATCCGAGATAGGTTCCTTCAACAGTACTTTGCGGAACCAACCAGGAAGCAAGCTATCTTAGATCTTGTACTGTGTAATGAGATAGGGTTAATAAATGATCTCCTAGTAAAGGATCCTCTAGGAATGAGTGACCAGAACATGATTGAATTTCAAATTCAGTTGGAGGGTGAGAAAATTGGATCTCAAACCAGTGTCCTAAGCTTAAATAAAGGAGACTATAAAGATATGAAGGCAGAGTTGGCTAAAGTGGACACAAAAATCTGCAAAGACAGGCTAAGTGAGTCGACAAACATGTGGCAGATGGAGTATAATGTGGGAAAATGTGAGGTTATCCACTTTGGCAGAAAAAATAGAAAAGCAAATTATAATTTAAATGGAGAAAAAATGCAAAGTGCTGCAGTACAGAGGGACCTGGGAATCATTGTGCATGAAACACAGGTACAGCAAGTAATCAGGAAGGCAAATGGAATTACAAAAGGGATGGAGCATAAAAGCAGAGAAGTCCTGTTACAACTGTACAGGGTATTGGTGAGGCCACACCTGGAGTACTGTGTACAGTTTTGGTCTCCGTTTTTAAGGAAGGATATACTTGCATTGGAGGCTGTTCAGTGAAGGTTCACCAAGTTGATTCCGGAGATGAGGGGGCTGACTTTTGAAGATAGGTTGAGTAGGTTGGGCCTATACTCATTGGAGTTCAGAAGAATGAGAGGTGATCTTATCAAAACATATAAGATAATGAGGGGGCTCGACAAGGTGGATACAGAGAGGATATTTCCACTCATAGGGGAAACTAAAACTAGGGGACATAGTCTCAGAATAAGGGGCCGCCCACTTAAAACTGAAATGAGGAGGAATTTCTTCTCTAATGGTTGTAAATCTATTGAATTCTCTGCCCCAGGGAGCTGTGGCGGCTGGGTGATTGACTATATTTAAGGTGGAAATAGACAGATTTTTGAGCGAAGGGGAATAAAAGGTTCTGGGCAGGGAAGTGGAGTGGGCAGGGAAGTGGAGCTGAGTCCATGATCGGATCAGCCATGATCTTATTGAATGGCGGAGCAGGCTTGAGGGGCTGGGTGGCTTACTCCTGCTCCTATTTCTTATGTTCTTATGTTCTTTTGGCTCAGTTTGGACACAAGCTGAGCCTGTTATTCATGTGTCATGCGCCTTATTATGTTTTAATTTATGAGGAACTGAAGCTTTGAAATAATATAAAAATTGGAAGTGTTTATATTGGCAGTATGATTGGATGAAATCCAAGTTGAAATGAAAATACCTCAATGGGAGATTTTGAAATATTATTGGACAGTTGAGAACATCATAGTTTACAGGACAACAAGATGTTTTTCTCATTGATGGGAAGCTTTGCACTCATCCTCTACTGCTTGTGGCAATGGTTTGAATTTCCATGCACTGGAAATGAACATTGGCGCCGGAACATAATTTACCTACCAGCTATTCTAAGTATTGCAGTGTTAGTGGTCCAGTGTGTTGTGTTATATGATTGCCTGACTGCAATGTCCTAGATTGCTGAGCTCTGATATTAAACAATATCTTCTTTTTAGAGAAAGTATCTCAAGAGCACCAAATGAACCATTCCAACTGATCCAAACTGTGAATGCTTTTGGAGATGAGGAGAATGTGACCTTTATCACAGAAAGCATGAGTGTCACTACTGCAGATGAGGAGAAACTACTGCTGCTGAACAGGAACACTGAATTGAGACGCATGAACAAAGAGGTATTTGGTCCTCTTGCACTTCTCTATTTTGTTCAGCAACATGCGTACACTTGATCATTTGCATAGGCAAAATCTATTGAGCAACACCCCACTGGAGTTTCCCTCCTGAGCAAAGAGCAACACAGACAGCACTTTAGAATTAGCACAGTCCTCTTCACTACAAAATAAAATCAATCAAGCACATAGTTATTAAAATGCCTTGAGGATATTTATGTTTCAACGTACGCTGTTGGAAGTTTGCCACTGAAATACCAGGGATGTTGCCAGCACCACATCAAAGCAGCACATATAATTAGCTGGGAAGCCAAGTCCATTATTATAAATGTCATTATGGGAGAGGTTGCTTACGTTGACCATCAGATCGAGGCATTTAGACCACATTTGGTTTCATTCCATTCCATTCTATAATTAAATGACGTTCTGTGTACATGTCAGATTGACTAAAACACCTAGCAATATGAATGAATGTAAGTGACTCTGAAACTATATCATAGGTGCAAGTGCTCAGCTGAATTCAAAAACGGAAATGACCCAAAGTGAGCCATTTTAAGTTGGTTGGAAAGAAATAAGAAAGAAAGAAAAAACTTGCATATATATATAGCACCTTTCACAACCTTAGGACATCCCAACGTGTGTTATAGTCACTGTTGTAATGTGGGACTGGGGGAGGGGGGAGCGGGGATGGTGGGGGGAGGGGTATGGGTGTGGGACTGGGGGAGGGGGATGGTGCGGGGGGAGGAGTAAGTGTGTGGGACCGGGGGTGGGTGGGGGGAGAAGTAAGGGTTTGGGACTGGGGGAGGGAGGGGTAAGGTTGTGGGACTGGGGGAGCGGGTGGGAGGGGTAAGGGTGTGGCACTGGGGGAGGGAGAGGGATAGGTAAGGGTGTGGGACTGGGGGAGGGGAAGGGATAGGTAAGGGTGTGGGACTGGGGGATGGGGAGGGAGGGGTAAGGGTATGGGACTGGGGGAGGGGGTGGGAGGGGTAAGGGTGTGGGACTGGGGGAGGGATGGGTAAGGGTGTGGGACTGGGGGAGGGAGAGGGATTGGTAAGGGTGTGGGACTGGGGGAGTGGGAGGGATGGGTAAGGATGTGGGACTGGGGGAGGGAGGGGTAAGAGTGTGGGACTGGGGGAGGGGGAGGGAGGGGTAAGGGTGTGGGACTGTGGAAGGGATGGGTAAGGGTGTGGGACTGGGGGAGGGAGAGGGATTGGTAAGGGTGTGGGACTGGGGAGGGGGAGGGATGGGTAAGGGTGTGGGACTGGGGGAGGGAGGGGTAAGAGTGTGGGACTGGGGGAGGGGGAGGGAGGGGTAAGGGTGTGGGACTGTGGGAGGGAGGGGTAAGGGTGTGGGACTGGGTGGGTGATGGTGGGAGGAGGGGTAAGGGTGTGGGACTGGGGGGGGGAGGGAGGGGTAAGGGTGTGGGACTGGGTGGGTGATGGTGGGGGGAGGGGTAAGGGTGTGGGACTGGGGGAGGGAGGGGTAAGGGCGTGGGACTGGGTGGGTGATCGCGGGGGGAGGGGTAAGGGTGTGGGACTGGGGGAGGGTGGGGTAAGGGTGTGGGACTGGGGGAGGGGGAGGGAGGGGTAAGGGTGTGGGACTGGGGGAGGGAGGGGTAAGTGTGTGGGACTGGCTGGGTGATGGTGGGGGGAGGGGTAAGGGTGTGGGACTGGGGGACCTGTCGATATACCAGCTCTGCTAAGTTGTTGTGTGGCGTGGAGGCCCCGACCTGCGTAAGAACACCAGTGGCAGATCGGGGCCATAAAAGATGCGGCGAGTGACCCGAGAGCAGCGTGGAGGCATACTACTCCAGGGAGCAGCGTGAGCTGGTGCAGGAGGGCGACGGCAGTGAAGAGTGACATCATCAAGGTCCAGGTCTGTGATTGGAGCGTGGGCCAACACAGCAGGAGCGGCAAGAGACTGGAGGGATGTGATCAGGGCCCAGAAGAGGCCTGAGTTCGCGGCCAGGGGCCCAGGGGCAGCACAGGCCAGCCCACACTGCGATATGCGTGCATTAGGTCCGTGCAGCAGAGCTGGTCTCCAGTCGTCTTGGGTAATCCTTGCCACTGGACCAAGACCTAGCTCTGTCAAGCCCATGTGGTGGCTGATGTGCAACGGCCACCCCACGTTAAAAAAATCCACGCACAAGCATCTTCCACCCTTGAGGATGTAGATCGGATCCTGGAATTTTAGGTCCTTCATTGAAACACCTGTGAACTCATCCTTTTTTGGTGTGGAAGCAAGTCATCCTTGTTTCGAGGGACCGTCTATGACTGATTATGAATGTGTAAAATGTGGCAGCCAATTCGCACACAGCAAAGTCCCACAAATAGCAATGAAATAAGTGACCAGATCACCTTTTTAATTGTTGGTTGAGGGATAATTCTTGGCCAGGCAAATGGGGGAACACCCCTGTTCTTTGAATATTTGACATTTTGACAAGTTTGAATTATACAGAATTCTGTCCCTTAAAATCCTATAGTTGTGCATGTACAGGGGGATCATGTATACCCAACATTATTTTATATGTTACTTGTCTTCCTTTAGCATTGCTCATAATAAGTTAGAATTAAAGTAGGTTATATCTGGAGTGCTGTCATTGTCAGCTGACATTGTACTCCCAAAGTCTGTGACCCACTATAAAATCTTGTGTCAGAACATTTTATTTGGTCGCTGGATGTGCTCTGCTTGTTTTGGTGCACCTTATTTTCTCCCTGTGGATACACATGAAACAAAATATGCTGCATATTATCAAGAAAGGGAATGGAAAACAACAGAGAGACAATGCAGTGGATCGCAGAGTAAGAGAGTGAGTGTACTGCAGAAAAACTCTGAGTTGGATGACACGGCAGCATGGAGCGAGGTTGTAGAGTAGGGATGAGACTTCTGAGTGGCCGTGGAACTTGGCATGGTGCATTTGTATGGGTTAGTCAAAAGCATCGTGTAACACAGGTGTCAGTTGTGGCAGTGGGTAATATGACTATAGAGTGAGATCGGGGATAGAGTCTGCCTGTACGTGTTGTATTCATGGATCAGCAAGCAGCAGGAACTGGTGCAGGCATTGGTGACAGAGAGTGGCCAAGAGAGATGTGGGCCCATTCAAGACAGACGCAGGGAATATTACAATTGACCACAAGGCAATGGTAGATTTGCAAAGTGAGTACTTTGTATTCATTTTCAGAGTAGAGGAAGAGGATAAAATATCAGTGATAGAAGGGAAATGAAAAATAAATCAAGGGGAAGAACTTATTGGATTCAATATAAGTAACACAATGGTAACAGAGAAAATAATGGGACTTAACATAGATAATTCCCCAGGACCTGATGGTTTCCAACCCAGGGTATTAAAGTAAATAGTTGAGGGAATTGCAGAAGCGTTAGTCATAATCTTTCTTGGCTCTCTTGATTTGGGGATTATACAGTTCGATTGAAAAATTTCTAATGTCACTCCATTATTTAAAAAGAGTGGGAGAGATAAACTAGATAACTACAGGCATGTTGGTTTAACAATAGGTGTGGGGAAACTACTAGAATCTGTCATTAAGGATAGAGTGACTTAGCACTTGAACAAACATGAGCTGATCAGAGAGAGTCAACATCGCTTTGTTGAGGGTACGCCATGTAAGACTAATCGAGTTGAATTTTTGAGGAGGTCATTAATAGGGGGATAAAGAAATGTCTATGGATGTTATCTATATGGACTTCAGAAGATATTTGATAAGGGATCACAAAAAATTATTAGGAATAATGCGAGCACATGGAATTGGTGTTAGCTTTTTGACTTGAGTTGGAAATTGGTTTGGAAGTAGGGGACAGAGAGGGGGGAATAAAGGTAGGCACTTTGTTTGGTGGGATGTGACAAGTGGTGTTCCCCAGGGATCTATTCAGAAGCCTCAACTTTTTACCATATTTATTAATGACTTGCATGAAGGAATAGAGAGCTATATATTCAAGTTTGCAGATGACACTAAATTAGGAGGCACAGTAAGTAGTGCAGATGGGAGCAGGAAGTTGCAAAGGAACAAAGACAGATTAAATTAGTGGGCAAAACTGTGGCAAATGGAGTTCAGTGTAAGCAAATGTGAGGTCATTCACTTTGGACCCAAGAAAGATAAAGATAAATCCTCAGAGTATTTTCCAAATGGTGAGAAACTAGGAACTGTAGAGGAGCAAAAAGATTTGGGAGTCCAAGTACACAAATCATTAAAAAATAATAGATGGGTCCAAAAAGTAATCAAAAGGCTAATGGAATGTTGGCTTTTATCTCAAAGCAGCTGGAATACAAAGGGGCGGAAGTTTTGCTTTAGTTGTATAGAGCCTTGGTCAGACCCCATCTGGAATACTGCGTTCAGTTTTTGACACTGCGCCTCAGGAAAGATATGTTGGCCTCGGAGGGGTGCAATGCAGATTCACCAGAATGATACCAGGGCATAGAGGGTTAAATTATGAGGACAGGTTGCATAAACCTATCTTGTATTCCCTTGAGTACTGAAGATTGAGGGGTGATCTAATCAAGGTGTTTAAAATGTTTAAAGGATTTGATAGGGTCATTACGGAGAAACTCTTTTCCAAACAGAGTGGACACATTGTCATTCAGTGAAATCCATGTCCCTAACAGATGATAATGAACTATCGTTCGTTTGGTCAATACTGCTTATTTACTAAGAAATAATGCCCAATTGATCAGGAAATTCCCTCTCCAGTAATTGATTTAATACAGTAAAAGGAAAACTGGAGATTGGGGTGGTAGGTAGTCGCTGAACACCAGCTAATATGGATTACCTGCTTCCATTCTTTTCATATGAACCTTCTTTCAGCTGATGAAACTCAATCAAGACTGGGACCAGATGTTTCGAGCAACCACTACAGGACTTCAGCAAAGAGTGGCTGTGTTGCAGATGGAGATTTCTGATACCAATCAGCATGCAAGCACACTTTCCAAGAAACTGGATAATGAGCAGGTATAGACAGCACCACCAACTAGATTTACTGATCAATGACTATTACTCAAGAGCATATTGTTTCCTCGTAAAATTCCTTTGTTTATAGATGTCAAGCATTAGTGCTTTGCCCCGACATTTAGCATTTTGGGGGGCTGATCAATGTTTCCGTGTTTGATGGCACAAACCAATGTCACTGAATCTATTTCTGAACCGGCTCTTCCCGAGTCTAATGGCTCATACACCAGAGGGCCATTTTTATGCTTTTGTGAACTGGATGGTGGAGATTGATGTGAGACAGTGACAGCTGGAGGTTATGTGAGGGTTAGTGACAGTTGAGGTAACGTTTGGGTAAGTAATGCACTGTTCAAAATCTATATGTTCCATTGTTTTTTTTACTTTTCAGCTTAAAAATTGATTAATTTGTGAAATGTAAAATTGTTAGGGACAAATTTCCTCGGGTTCCACCGGTTTCCTAGAGATGGGCCTGTAGTGGTGCTTACACCCACCTTCCCCCATGCAAAAGAGGTATCATCCCACTAACCCCACAAACTCTGGTAAGATCAGTGCTGGGAGGTACTGGTGGGAACAATCCAGGTGTAAACAAGGAATTTTGGCCCCCTTAAAATTAATCATAAATCACTTAAAGGCTGTTCTTGGGTTGTCAACATTTTGTGAGTTGTGTCAGCTTTTCTGAAGCTGTTGATCAGCTTTTGCTACTTTTCTATGTTGGCATGGATATTTTCTTGCAATGTGATGAAGAATGCCTTTGTTACAAAGGTGTAAAATATAATCTCTTCCAGTTGTGATGTGAAGAGAATGTTCTTGTAAACATTTAATGGTGGCCTAAAATATAATGGCACCCAATAGACTGAAGGAGTAGCAAGAAGACTGTCTGGTATAGTGCATAGATGGATATATTCGTAAAAGCATAAAATAAATAATCCATGACCGAGACAGCGGTATGAGTTGTAACATCCTCAAGGATCTTGGGAGCCTTGCCAAAGTGACTCCACTGGTCTGGATGCTGTCAGGAGCCCTAAATTATATTGCAACCTTAAACTATTGTCCCAGCTCTTCTTGGATAGAAATAAATGTTCTCTTTCATTTATTTCAGAATGTTTTAAAAGTCTACATGGGAAGAATATGTTTCTTTGCAGTAACAGTGGTCTCTACTGATGACCCCATTTTAGAAGTCTGTATTTATAACTAGAATTCAAGCACAGTGCTGCTTTTTAAAAAAGAGTTAAGTTTCATAAGATGCAAAATCATAAGCATAATCATGACTAGTTCTCTGCTTGTGGGATGAATGTGCAATCTTTTGGTAACCTCATACAGTAATGGGCCCACTCATATAGAAGATAGCTTTTTTCCTCAGAACACAATCATAACAGGTTGAGTTATATTTTCTGAAGGAAAGTACATTTTAAAGGTATATATTTGAATAAAATGATCTTTAGACCTGCTAATTGGTTAAAGCCCACGTCATTTATTTTACTTCTTGCTAGATGACAGTAAACTGCTGCATAGAAGCTTCTTGCTCTTACAACACAAGCTCAAATCCAGTAAAGTTGGATAATAGTAAACATGCGGAATCTACAATTTTTAAAGTATCAACTTGAATAAAGTCAGTGGTGGATTCTTTATCTCAAGTGCATTGGTATGAAGGTCACATTGCTGAGTCTCCGTAATTGTAACATTGTGGCGGGTTGGATTTGTCTCAGCACTGTTTTTGCTGTCGCCAGACATGCTGTTGTAACTGCAGCAAAGGCTGTATGTTTTGCAGTAATTAACTTCAATTCCTCATTTCAAGCAGGGTACTTATAGAAACATAGAAACATAGAAGCATAGAAAATAGGTGCAGGAGTAGGCCATTCGGCCCTTCTAGCCTGCACCGCCATTCAATGAGTTCATGGCTGAACATTCAACTTCAGTACCCCATTCCTGCTTTCACGCCATACCCCTTGATCCCCCTAGTAGTAAGGACCTCATCTAACTCCTTTTTGAATATATTTAGTCAATTGGCCTCAACAACTTTCTGTGGTAGAGAATTCCACAGGTTCACCACTCTCTGGGTGAAGAAGTTCCTCCGCATCTCGGTCCTAAATGGCTTACCCCTTATCCTTAGACTGTGACCTCTGGTTCTGGACTTCCCCAACATTGGGAACATTCTTCCTGCATCTAACCTGTCTAACCCCGTCAGAATTTTAAATGTTTCTATGAGGTCCCCTCTCATTCTTCTGAACTCCAGTGAATACAAGCCCAGTTGATCCAGTCTTTCTTGATAGGTCAGTCCCGCCATCCCGGGAATCAGTCTGGTGAACCTTCGCTGCACTCCCTCAATAGCAATAATGTCCTTCCTCAGGTTAGGAGACCAAAACTGTACACAATACTCCAGGTGTGGCCTCACCAATGCCCTGTACAACTGCAGCAACACCTCCCTGCCCCTGTACTCAAATCCCCTTGCTATGAAGGCCAACATGCCATTTGCTTTCTTAACCGCCTGCTGCACCTGCATGCCAACCTTCAATAACTGATATACCATGACACCCAGGTCTCTTTGCACCTCCCCTTTTCCTAATCTGTCACCATTCAGATAATAGTCTGTCTCTCTGTTTTTACCACCAAAGTGGATAACCTCACATTTATCCACATTATACTTCATCTGCCATGCATTTGCTCACTCACCTAACCTATCCAAGTCGCTCTGCAGCCTCACAGCATCCTCCTCGCAGCTCACACTGCCACCCAACTTAGTGTCATCCGCAAATTTGGAGATACTACATTTAATCCCCTCATCTAAATCATTAATGTACAGTGTAAACAGCTGGGGCCCCAGCACAGAACCTTGCGGTACCCCACTAGTCACTGCCTGCCATTCTGAAAAGTACCCATTTACTCCTACTCTTTGCTTCCTGTCTGACAACCAGTTCTCAATCCATGTCAGTACACTACCCCCAATCCCATGTGCTCTAACTTTGCACACCAATCTCTTGTGTGGGACCTTGTCGAACGCCTTCTGAAAGTCCAAATATACCACATCAACTGGTTCTCCCTTATCCACTCTACTGGAAACATCCTCAAAAAATTCCAGAAGATTTGTCAAGCATGATTTCCCTTTCACAAATCCATGCTGACTTGGACCTATCATGTCACCTCTTTCCAAATGCACTGCTATGACATCCTTAATAATTGATTCCATCATTTTACCCACTACCGATGTCAGGCTGACCGGTCTATAATTCCCTGTTTTCTCTCTTCCCTCCTTTTTTAAAAAGTGGGGTTACATTGGCTACCCTCCACTCCATAGGAACTGATCCAGAGTCAATGGAATGTTGGAAAATGACTGTCAACGCATCCACTATTTCCAAGGCCACCTCCTTAAGTACTCTGGGATGCAGTCCATCAGGCCCTGGGGATTTATCGGCCTTCAATCCTATCAATTTCCCCAACACAATTTCCCGGCTAATAAGGATTTCCCTCAGTTCCTCCTCCTTACGAGACCCCCCGACCCCTTTTATAACCGGAAGGTTGTTCGTGTCCTCCTTCGTGAATACCGAACCAAAGTACTTGTTCAATTGGTCCGCCATTTCTTTGTTCCCCGTTATGACTTCCCCTGATTCTGACTGCAGGGGACCTACGTTTGTCTTTACTAACCTTTTTCTCTTTACATATCTATAGAAACTTTTGCAATCCGTCTTAATGTTCCCTGCAAGCTTCTTCTCATACTCCATTTTCTCTGCCCTAATCAAACCCTTTGTCCTCCTCTGCTGAGTTCTAAATTTCTCCCAGTCCCCAGGTTCGCTGCTATTTCTGGCCAATTTGTATGCCACTTCCTTGGCTTTAATACTATCCCTGATTTCCCTTGATAGCCACGGTTGAGCCACCTTCCCTTTTTTATTTTTATGCCCGACAGGAATGTACAATTGTTGTAGTTCATCCATGCGGTCTCTAAATGTCTGCCATTGCCCATCCACAGTCAACCCCTTAAGTATCATTCGCCAATCCATCCCAGCCAATTCACGCCTCATACCTTCAAAGTTACCCTTCTTTAAGTTCTGGACCATGGTCTCTGAATTAACTGTTTCATTCTCCATCCCAATGCAGAATTCCACCATATTATGGTCACTCTTCCCCAAGGGGCCTCGCACAACGAGATTGCTAATTAATCCTCTCTCATTACATAACACCCAGTCTAAGATGGCCTCCCCCCTAGTTGGTTCCTCGACATATTGGTCTAAAAAACCATCCCTTATGCACTCCAGAAAATCCTCCTCCACCGTATTGCTTCCAGTTTGGTTAGCCCAATCTATGTGCATATTAAAGTCACCCATTATAACTGCTGCACCTTTATTGCACGCACCCCTAATTTCCTGTTTGATGCCCTCCCCAACATCACTACTACTGTTTGGAGGTCTGTACACAACTCCCACTAACGTTTTTTGCCCTTTGGTGTTCTGCAGCTCTACCCATATAGATTCCACATCATCCAAGCTAATGTCCTTCCTAACTATTGCCTTAATCTCCTCCTTAACCAGCAATGCTACCCCACCTCCTTTTCCTTTTATTCTATCCTTCCTGAATGTTGAATACCCCTGGATGTTGAGTTCCCAGCCCTGCTCATCCTGGAGCCACGCCTCCGTAATCCCAATCACATCATATTTGTTAACATCTATTTGCACAGTTAATTCATCCACCTTATTGCGGATACTCCTTGCATTAAGACACAAAGCCTTTAGGCTTGTTTTTTTAACACCCTCTGTCCTTTTAGAATTTTGCTGTACAATGGCCCTTTTTGTTCTTTGCCTTGGGTTTCTCTGCCCTCCACTTTTCCTCATCTCCTTTCTGTCTTTTGTTTTTGCCTCCTTTTTGTTTCCCTCTATCTCCCTGCATTGGTTCCCATCCCCCTGCCATATTAGTTTAACTCCTCCCCAACAGCACTAGCAAACACTCCCCCGAGGACATTGGTTCCGATTCTGCCCAGGTGCAGACCGTCCGGATTGTACTGGTCCCACCTCCCCCAGAACCGGTTCCAATGCCCCAGGAATTTGAATCCCTCCCTGCTGCACCATTGCTCAAGCTACGTATTCATCTGAGCTATCCTGCGATTCCTACTCTGACTAGCACGTGGCACTGGTAGCAATCCCGAGATTACTACTTTTGAGGTCCTACTTTTTAATTTAGCTCCTAGCTCCTTAAATTAATTTCGTAGGAACTCATCCCTTTTTTTACCTATGTCATTGGTACCAACGTGCACCACGACAACTGGCTGTTCTCCCTCCCTTTTTAGAATGTCCTGCACCCGCTCTGAGACATCCTTGACCCTTGCACCAGGGAGGCAACATACCATCCTGGAGTCTCGGTTGCGGCCGCAGAAACGCCTATCTATTCCCCTTACAATTGAATCCCCTATCACTATCGCTCGCCCACTCTTTTTCCTGCCCTCCTGTGCAACAGAGCCAGCCACGGTGCCATGAACTTGGCTGCTGCTGCCCACTCCTGATGAGTCATCCCCCTCAACAGCACTCAAAGCAGTGTATCTGTTTTGCAGTGGGATGACCACAGGGGACCCCTGCACTACCTTCCTTGCACTACTCTTCCTGCTGGTCTTCCATTCCCTCGCTGGCTGTGGACCCTTCTCCTGCGGTAAGACCAACTCGCTACACGTGATACTCACGTCATTCTCAGCATCGTGGATGCTCCAGAGTGAATCCACCTTCAGCTCCAACTCCGCAACGCGGACCGTCAGTAGCCGGAGGTGGACACACTTCCCGCACATGTAGTCGTCAGTATGTCAGTACAGTACCTTGAAAAAAGAACGTAATTGACCAAACATTAAACATTCCAGTTCTGCCTGGGTGGATCACATCAGGAATTTGAAGTATTATAATAGTGAGATCTGCACTGTAACTTGCATTTCAGGCAGCTCCACATAGCATTCTCACCTCTGAGTCAGAAGCTCATGGGTTCACACTCCATTCCAGAGACTTCAGCACATAATCTACACTGAAAGAGTACTGTACTGTCGGACGTGTCCTCTTTCAATGAGTTGTTAAATTGTTAATCTGTCCTCGAAAATGAATGTAAATGATATGATGATCCCACTCAAAAAAGAGCAGGAAAGATCGTATGGTGTCTAGGCCAACCTTTATCCCTCAACCAACCCCACTGAAAGAGTTTATCTGGTGATTTATCTCATTGCTGTTTGTGGAACCTTGCTGTACTCTCTGCATTACAACAGTGACTGCACTTCAAAAAGTACTTTGTTGGCTGTAAAGCGCTTTTGGACATCTTGTGGACATGAAACGCTCGATATAAATGCAAGTTATTTTTTTTACAAGAAATGTTAAACTGCCTGGGCAACTAACCCACTTAATCAACAATGGACAAATTCAAATAACTATTAAAATATTCAAAATCCAAGCACAATCATCCCAAAAAATTCAAGTAGTCATTGTTTAACTGGAGTTGTGCTTATATTTGTGCCCACTTCATTGAGCACTGGTTTAATCCAGTTGTCTAGCCAGTTAACAATTTATAAAAAAACAAGGTTTTAAATTGGTTCATTGGTTCAGAAGTATTCAAGAAAGCTGTCAAAATAACTTAGTTTATAGCCGAGAAGAGAATGCTTTTCCTCAAAACATTGTCACTGGAGTGCCTTGCTGATGTGGGGGAGGCTGATAATAAAGACCCTTAGACACAGGAATCATTCAGTTACAGAGGGACAGCATGAATCCTCAGAAAGCCTTTCTGAATAGTATTTCAATTATTCTAATACACTCCAGTTGAATACTAAACTGAATCCAAACTCTGAATTGCTTAAGAGATATGACCAAATTTTTCTGTGGTTTTTGTGGCAACACTTATTTCCCACATGTAAAGCCCAGTAAAAAAAGAGTGCGATCCATGGTGGCAGCTCCCCACCCCTTTCTGTTGCCTCGGGATTTCTGGACTTTCCCCTGGGAGAGGTGCCATCACAATGCTTGTGTCAACGATAGCTGTAGGCATGTTAGTGATGTGGGCGGGACCATTCCTGCCACTTCTACCTCAATTTCTGAGTATAGCTTGAAGAAGGCCCCACTGCTGAAAGCCAAACCCACTGCCTCTCAGGACAGCCACAGTGCCAAGCTTTCCAGCCTCAATTCTGAGTGCAAGCCCCTGTCATGGGGAACAGTGGGGCAGAACCCACAAAGGTGTGTGGGCCGGGAACATTCAGGTTGGATTCTGCCTAGTGCTCTTTAGATGTGCTGTGTTGGACCAGCATTCAGGCTCGGGAGGAATTGAAAAATCACTAACAGGCGTAGATTTGTAAACAGTCCACACTTGTGCCCAGTTTAGATTCAAATATGGTTGTTTCTATGAAATCAAGTTCTCGCTGTAGACTTTACTATTGTCTTAGCCCCTGTTCACTGAAGCTGAGTAAAATATTGAAGCCCTTCGGTATCACTTTCTCTGTAATACTGTGGCCTCTGATATAATCATCACTCCTTCTGGTTTTAACTATACATTGGGGATGGTGGCAGAGAAATCAAGTGGCACAAAGCTGTAGATCTCACAAATATCACACACGAGAGATTATGGCATCTTTATTACTATCCTCAATATTACTGCCAGCCAGGGCTGAACGGGTTACTGGTGGATGGTGAGAGCTGAGTGGGGATTTCACGAGACTCTGAATTTGCCACCAGCTTTTGTAAGGTCTATTTTCAATTAAATTAATCAAATTATATATCCAGCAATATTTTGTTTATAGCAGGTCAAATGCTTTACCTCATAAGCATTCTTCACGTGCTCTCCCCTACGCTGTGGCAGCTGCACTCGACATCCCCCGCACCCCATACTGCCTCAGTCACACCGAGACACTCCCCCCCCCCCCCCCACGACCCCTACACTCCCCACATCCACCCCCACATTGCCTGAGTCACGCCCAGAACCCCCCCAACCCCTAAACCCCCCTCATCCACCCCTACACTGCCTGAGTCACACCCAGACCCCCTTCCCCAACCCCTACACTCTCCCTCATCTACCCCTACACTGCCAGAGTCACACCCAGAATGCCCCCCCCTCCCCTACACTGTCTCAGTCACACCCAGATCCCCCCTACCCCAATCCCTGCACTGTCTCAGTCACACCCAGACCCCTCTCCCAACCCCAACACCTAGTTGCATCATGAAGATGGGGTCATCAGAGGAACCAACAAACTCCACATCAAACCAGGAAGCTCATTTTCCGTTCTGTTAATAGTGGTGCTTCCATCTTGGATACTTGTATCATTCAGCTTGCCGGTATTATCAAACAGTTACCCTGTAGCAGCGTTATATGATGGCCAGTATATTTTATTTTACTATTTAATAATATTCCAGCACGTAAAAATGACTAAACCATACAGTGATTTCTAATCTGCAGTTACTAGCAGCAAGCTGCTGTAATAACGTAAAAATATATCCTGATTTCTTGCACCTGAGCAGAACCACAGTTGCAGCAGTCTGGCCATAGCAGAAGAGCTCTGCTGAGCTGCATTATGGGAAGTTTAAATCTCCTGTTCCTGTTTTGTCAGCAAATGTTAACAAGCAAACAGTAGAGTAAAAATGCTGATGCCTGGCTTGTGTGCCTACTTCCTAATTTACGTCTTAGTTATAGTTGAAATAAGTCCCTAATTTGAACATCAACAGTACAGACAGTTTCCCTAGCTTAACCTAGGGAGTTTTAGTGTTTGCTACGGGTCATAGAAACATAGAAAATAGGTACAGGAGTAGACTATTTGGCCCTTCGAGCCTGCACCGCCATTCAATATGATCATGGCTGATCATGCAACTTCAGTACCCCATTCCTGCTTTCTCTCCATACCCCTTGATCCTTTTAGCCATAAGGGCCACATCTAACTCCCTTTTGAATATATTTAACGAACTGGCCTCAATGGCTTACCTCTTATCCTTAGACTGTGACCCCTGGTTCTGGACTTCCCCAATATCGGGAACATTATTTCTGCATCTAATCTGTCCAATCCCATTAGAATTTATATGTTTCTATGAGATCCCCTCTTATTCTTCTAAATTCCAGTGAATATAAGCCCAGTCAATCTAGTCTTTCTTCATATGTCAGTCCTGCCATCCTGGAAATCAGTCTGGTGAACGTTCCCTGCACCCCTTCAATGGCAAGAATGTCCTTCCTCAGATTAGGAGACCAAAACTGTACATAATATTCCAGGTGAGGCCTCACCAAGGCCCTGTACAACTGCAGTAAGACCTCCCTGCTCCTGTACTCAAATCCTCTCACTATGAAGGCCAACATGCCATTTGCCTTCTTCACCGCCTGCTGTACCTGCATGCCAACTTTCAATGACTGATGTACCATGGCACCCAGGTCTTGTTGCACATCCCCTTTTCCTAATCTGTCACCATTCAGATAATATTCTGCCTTCCTGTGTTTGCCACCAAAGTGGATAACCTCACATTTATCTACATTATACTGCATCTGCCATGCATTTGCCCACTCATCTAACCTGTCCAAGTCACCCTGCAGCCTCTTCGCATCCTCCTCACAGCTCACACTGCCATCTAGCTTAGTGTCATCTGCAAACTTGGAGATATTACATTCAATTCCTTCGTCTAAATCATTAATGTATATTGTAAATAGCTGGGGTCCCAGTATTGAACCTTGCGGTACCCCACTAGTCACTGCCTGCCATTCTGAAAAGGACCCATTTATTCCTACTCTTTGCTTCCTGTCTGCCAACCAGTTCTCTATTCACATCAATACATTACCCCCAATACCATGTGCTTTAATTTTGCACACTAATCTCTTGTGTGGGACCTTGTCTAAAGCCTTTTCAAAGTCCAAATACACCACATCCACTGGTCAGTAGATTGGCAGTGTCAAATATATGACGGAGAGGTAAAGACCCTCTGGTCCATCGAGCATGTCACACACAATTGCGATTCCTTATGTATCATAATATATATTGTCCAGCGCACCTGAATCCATGTGGAAGAGCCGATAAAAAACAGGAAAACAACAGGCCAATTTAAGGGGAAAAAATTCCTCTCCGACCCATCTAGGCGATTAAAACTAGTCCAAGAGATCACTGAATTCCCTGCAGTACCTACCTTTGGGCAGGGAAATGGAGCTGAGCCCATGATCAGATCAGCCATGATGTTATTAAATGGCAGAGCAGGCTCAACGGGCCAAATGGCCTACTCCTGCTCCTATTTCTTATGTTCTGTAAGAGGTGATCTCCGCCCCAGCCTGAAACAGTTGAGAAGTTTAGAATTCTGTATTTTAATCGGACATGCATGCTCTCGTCTCTCAGAGAGTTTAATTGTTTAGCTAGGTCTTAACAATGGAAACTAAGAATGTCAGAATATCTCACTTAAGTCTGTTGTGGGAACAATTTCTCTTGCCATTCATTTGGTCAATATTTGTATTAGTGCAGTAACTCCAGCCTCATTATTTGAATGGACATAGTGCCAAAAATGTTGTTTGCTAATTAATGCTAAGTAGGTTCACTTGACCAGATACCATTAGAACCAGATAGTCATGTCATTTTTAATCAGTGCATACAGTGTATTTAATATTTTTTGTTCATTTTGAAATTAGCGCAAAAGGGAATATTATGAACAATCCTTAATCCAAGAGATGAAGAGGAATCAACAGCTCCAGGAATATGTGAGACAATTGGAAAATAAATTACACAGCATGAGAGAAAGAGTCCGATCACCATTGGTAAGTCTTTAACCCGTAAAGAGCTGGAATAGAGTTTAACATGATGTGCTGGGCGAGATTTATCGCCCCTTCATAGTGAATGGCCAGTAAATCTTGCTTCAAGTCAAGGACAAAGACCTTTCTGTCCACCAAAGCTCAATCCCTGCAGCACTGTAAGCTCATCAAGCATTGTAACCAACTACATTTTAAATGTTCTCAATGTCTCCAGCTTTAAATAAATTATTCCAAGCACAAAAGATTTGGTACAATGTGGCATCCTGCGAATTTCTACACTTACCATATGTAACAACATTTGCTGCCCCAGTCACTGCAGAAAAAGTGCAAGTATTTGAGCAGTTATTCACAATAATAAATCGCTTGTCCTAATAATGCCAAACATTTATCACACTTTGGGATAAGATTTATTTTTCTAATAGCCATTGTAAAGTTCCATTACACTAATATAAATTTATCTTCGGTGTTTCGACTGACCTGGCTCAACGTGAAGTAATGCTCTGGGATTACTTCAACTGTAACCTTTAATATTCTAGATACCACAATAAGATCCTTCCTTAATTTTTTTCTGTAGACTGTATGGCCTAAGTTTCTACGAACTTTTCCTACTGGCTCATCCCATTTACACAGATCATTCTTGGTCATTTTGGCACTTTCCCTGCTGCATGTATGTTCATGTTGCACGTTGATGAGCATTACTCCAATTATGCTCTGACCACTATATTTTAAAGTCTTACCGAGTATGATAGCAATGTGCAACAGCCCCCTTGCCCCCCCCCCCCCCCTTTTAACAAAGCAGTGGAAGACTTGGAACTAGAATTAAAACATATCCCAATGATGATGGGATGTCTGTCCCATAAAAGTATATAACCCATTGTTATAGCCTTGCAGTGCAGTGGTTTAAAAAAACATTGATCTTATATTTAGATAGATCGAGGATTAAGTCCTGAGCCAGCACGTGAAGCAATTTGATAAAGGGAAAAAAAATGCTGATCCCATTTTACCTTGCAACAACGCAAGTTAAGTGACGTCTGTAATAATATTTCAACATACGATGTAGAAATATCGATTGCAGTATGGGGAAGTCCTCATTCTATCATTCCCCATTTGACACTTAATTCAGGCTAATCTACTTATATTGAGCAATTTCAAATTATACTTCCTACTCTCTGGTATATGACAGTACTTTAGATAAATATGTTTAATAACTATGGTACTTTAAATAAATAGGTTTAATAACCACTACAAGCAGTGCAAATTAAGATCTCCCTACATAATTTGTAGTACTGTGCATATAAAGAAGTCCTGAACTTCGCCCATTATGCAAATAATTACACCTCCCAAATTCACTGATACTATAGAACTCTCTGTTCATTCCAGTATTCTTCCTTGTGCAAGTAAATTTATCACTGCACCAGTGCAAGTTTTACTGATCTGGTGAATCAGGAAGCAAATTCCAACATCAACACATTCTCCCTGTACTATACTCCCGGCCATAGAAAGTTCCAAATGCAGTCTGTTTTCAGATTATCTCCAACAACCATATAAGATGGATGAAGCACTATGTCTAGTTTCTGTTATGTTAGGTGCGTGTGCATGCGTACATATATAATAGTGTAAACTAATAACTGAGTAAGTACTTAACTTTAAGTCTTCCTCAAGTAATTTTCAAATATTTTTCCTTTCCTATTCCACTGATGTCCACAGAATATTAACATTGCACCTGAATTTGCTAAAAACTTGGTATGATATGAAAACTATGGTAGGGTAGGGTATGTATTACCTGAATATTAAGAAATTTATGGATCTGAATTATCTGAAAACTGCACCATAGATCTGTGACATACAGCATTTTTATGGTGCAGAAATTACAGGAAATTATGGCTTCAGTAACTTATGCCATTCTGTACACCGTGTCGTAATTTGCTGGGACTTTTGTGCTGCTTCAGAATCATTATTCAATCACTCTGCAGGTTGTCTGAGGATAGACTTATTCCAGGAACTTAATTCAAATCTTGAATCTCAGTTAAGTAACAGAATAAGTGTTTTGAATGACAGGTATGTTCTGATTTTACCCTGACTGATATTATTTGTATATTAATATTTATTGAGCTTGTGCGCTAAGCATGGATTGCAACTGGTATTTAAATACAGTAGGGGATCACAGGGATTGGGAGACAACCCTATGCATACAGGTCCCTTCTTAACCGCTATTTGTTTCAGTACAAACTCATCAATCAAATTAAACCCGACCTTGTCAGACCATTCTCTCCATACGGACTGCGACCCATCCCCAGGTTATCAGATCGGTGCCATTGATCCTACATGCCACCCTATTAAATAACCTGTTGTTCCATTCTGCATCGGTCCCCGACGCCTTGGTTGTGCATCAGACATTTGCAGCCTTGCTCACGATCCATCACAATGTAATTATTTTCCAGCAAATTGTGGCATTAAAAATTTGCCACTGGAGGATCAGGGAGCATAAGGGGCCCTTCTGATAAGGCCTCTGGCCGTCTGAAAGTGGCACCCACAGGGCGATGCGGAATGGCTGCCGAGTTTCTGTGGAGGGGCTGCCATTTTGAAATTGCCCTTCCTCAGTTTTGGAGCGGTGTCCGGGTCCGCTCCACCTGTTATCCCGCCGCGGTGATCCCTTACCGACTGGCGGGGACCCCTTCACGAAATTGCCCCTCAGGAGATTGCTCCTTTCCCGCAAGAGCAGCCCCGCCGCGGATTGATGCCTCCGACAGCTTTTGCTGTCTGTACACTCTCTGTGGCATGGCTGCTCCACTACCCTTAAAGGAGAGGGCGCACTGCTGTGGCCACCTAGTCGGGCCGACAATTATGACTGCGGGTTCAGCCGTGCCGCCAACTGGCAGCCTTGGCACCCCACTATTCGGTGCCAGGCCACTGGCCTGGCCAAAACCCTCCCAGGTGGCCCAGTGTTTACCTCTAAAGTAGCTGCAGAGTTTGCAGCGGGGGAGGGACGTTGTGACGCACCAGCGCGATGATGTCATCAGCCCGGCGCTGATGACTGAAAACCTCGGCTACTCCATCCCCACTTCTGCTCCCATGATGAGGCCACTTCCGCCCCACTCAAAAAAAAAATCTCCGAAGTGCTGAATTTCAACAGTTAGGTCGCCCCGTGCATTGGGGCAGCCAGAACACATCGAAACCGGTAGGTGCGCTTCATTTCGGGCAGTGGGCAATTTCGGCCCCTAACAGTCTAAGTTGTGGCGTTCATCATCAATATCGCCAGCACAGCAAATTCCAGGCCATTATATTACACCTACTAATATCCCTCAGGGCATGTTTGTATTATGTACTTTGTTTAGAAAGATGAGCTGTGGAGACAAATTCTAAGCGATGAGAAAACAGGCAATGTCTATCACCAACCACAAAACGATGCAACGCTCTCATCAACAAAAGATGTGCTGGTCCCAGAGAAGACAAGGGACCACAGTCAGTGCAGGCTGCCCAAACCAGAAGCAGTCCGACATGTAACCAGCAATGGAGACTCACAAAAGGAGTGCAAGGAGCTTCAGGACAAAGTAGTGGCTCTCGTGTGTCAGGTAGGGTGTAATGTTTCTCCTTGGGGTTTGTTTTCAATCTGTGATAGAACCTTACTTACCATGGAGGGTGAAGGAGGATTAAAAATGTTAGCCTTCTCTAGACCAAGGAGGGGGAGAATATTGGTTTTGAGAGCAAGAACGACCAAATATAAAGGAAGGAGTCGGTTCTCTTTCATCATATGACTTTTGATTGTTTCTTTTTTCTTGAATTTATCTCAAAGCTTCGACAATGGCATTCATTAGATCCTGCAGCAGAAGAGATTTAATATTCAATTGTTTCTGTCTGCCAGTATAAGTTTGACAGTTTATATTTTGAGGTGATCATGTAATGGCAAATAATGTTGAAGAAATGAGTTCAGCAGGACTAGATTGTACCTGTGCTGTATGTTAGACTAAACAAATTAACAATAGCAGCTGGAGCTGATAAATGCTTTTTGGACTAAAGATTGTTCAAATCCAAAAGTAGGTCTGTGTCTGTGATAGGATAAAATTGTTTGGGGTAGAAATTTTCGCATGCAGGCTAAGATACCTGCACTTGAATGGTGAGGTCCGAGGTGTCTCTGAGATTGGGCCTCAGGACTCATTTCCATTAAGCTGGCCAGGTGTGAAGAGCCTGCCAAGGAAGAGTCAATGAAGATCGTCCTGCTAATAGCATTGTGTGGGCCTCAGGCAAGTGAGGACCCGGGGTGTGGGGGGATATCGAAGGTCCAGGTTCATTCAGTTACGGATAATGTAATTCTTACTTTATTGGTAACATGCAATCCCAAGACCTGGTTTTACTGAGTGAAACTGACCTGGGGCCGACTTCCTCAGGGCAAACCAATCTTGTAGTGGGGGCCTCAAAAAGGTGTTAAGCCCTTTATCTGCATTTGTAAAAGCCTAATATCTGTTTTGGGCCGGGATAACGATTCTTTATCTTTTCCTAATGTGGCTGTGGCGTACTTCCAGCCGGAAATGCGTGTGCGGTTTGTGTCCGCCACATTTGGACCTTAGTCAGCCGATTGGTGCCCGTAAAGCATGCACTGCACGGTCAAATTTGTAGGCCATTGATTCCAACTATACCAGAAATTAAGTTTTAATCTAGAATGAGTCCAATATTTGATTCACAATTCTCTTAAATATAGACAAAGCTCTATGAATCTGATTATAAGACAGAACGCAAAGACCGACAGCGCACTCAAGTTGAAAATGAAAAGCTCAGGAAAAAAACAGAAGAAATGTATTTGCAAATGAACCTTCTTCGGGAACAGGTTAGTTACACTTTTCTTATTCCAATTTCTCCCCATGGTGCAGACCATGAGTAACTGCAGCACCTGCTCAACTTTCTATGCTCATGAGTAAACCTGGTCACTGGTGATAGGCAGGCAGCTTGACTAGAGAGCAGTGTCGTGGAGCCCATCCTGTTCACGCAATTTCCATCAGGCTGTGGTCAGACGCCAACCAATTTCACAAAGGGGCCTGAAATAGGCGTTAGGGGGCCGAAATTGCCCGGCAGCCGGTGATGAGGTTGCACTAAAGGGTTTTTGCCCGGGCCCAGGATTGCCCCGGGGGGTCACCGGGTGAAAAGGAGTTTGCGCTGCACATTGCCGTGCGCGCCAACCCCTTATCACCCCGTGCCAACACCTTTGTGCCCCATGGGGAAAATTGCTCTGCGGGAGCAAGGTCTGCGCGGGGCGGTGCCACTGACAGCTTCTTGGTGCGAGAAGCTGTGCTGGCTGCGGCACCCCGGCTGCCTTTAAAGGGGAGGTGCCATCGCGGCGGTCGCCATCTTTTTTTTGCCAGACGACTTTTCAGTTGGCCCGACAATAGCGGCCCTTGGTTCGGCCGGTCTGCCAAGAGGCAGTCCGGCACCCCCTCTTGGGTGCCGTCTGCTGGCCCGGCCAACTCCCAGTGGGCAGCACTAAATTGCGGCTCAGATCGCAGCGACCCTCCCCTTTAAGAGAAGGGCAGGGAAGCGATGCGCTGACGTCATCAGTGCCGCGCTGATGTGAGTGGCGCGGCGCTGAGCATCGGGCACCACGCGAGCACTCCAGGAGCACCAGAAGAATGCCTGGTTATCGCCCTCACCATTTTTTTCCCCCTGTGCCGACACAAAACCAATCATTAATTCGCATTATGTGCTGAAAATCCAGCACGTGACAATTTTGGCCCCTAGGTCCATTACTTTCCAAAGCAGGGGCCTAATGCCACTTTTAGGAGGGCATCCTGGACAACTACTTGGCGCCCTAACCAATATGCCAGCAGTGCACTCCATACAATCAGTGTACGCACACCACCTCAGATCCTTCAGCACCCATCTTCAGCCTGAAAAGCAAGCAGTGTGTGATACAATTTCTAGGAACATAAGAATTAGGAGCAGGAGTAGGGCATATGGCCCCTCGTGCTTGCTCCGACAGTCAGTAAGATCATGGCTGATCTTTGACCTCAACTTCACTTTCCTGCACTATCTATCTCAGCCTTGAATATACTTAACGACTGAGCATCCACAGCATTGTGGAGCAGAGAATTCCAAGGATTCACAATCTTTAGAATAAAACCAACCTATCCAATCTGCCCTCATAACTAAAATTCTCCATTCCAGGCAGCATCCTAGTAAATCTCCTCTGCATCCTCTCTAGTGCAATCACGTCCTTCCTATAATACGGTGACCAGAACTGCACGCAGTACTCTAGCTGTGGCCTAACCAAAGTATTATACAATTTACGCATAACCTCCACGCTCTTATATTCTGTGCCTCGGCTAATAAAGGCAAGCATTCCGTATGCCTTCTTAACCACCTTATCTACCTGGCCTGCTACTTTCAGGGATCTGTGGACAAGCACTCCAAGGTCCCTTTGTTCATCTACACTATTAAGTGGCCTACCGCTTAATGTGTATACCCTTTCCTTATTAGCCCTCCCAAAGTGCATTAACTCACACTTCTCCAAATCAAATTCCATTTGCCACTGCTCTGCCCACCTGACCAGTAGATTGATATCCTCCTGCAGTCCATGACTTTGCTCTTCATTATCAACCACACAACCAATTTTAGGGTCATCTACAAACTTCTTAATCATACAACCTATATTCAATCTAGATCATTGACGTATACCACAAAAAGCAAGGGACCCAGTACTGAGCCCTGCGAAACCCCACTGGAAACATCCTTCCAGTCGCAAAAACATCCATCAACCATTACCCTTTGCTTCCTAC